>NW_026938200.1:0-11641 GCF_032062105.1 Saccostrea cuccullata
ACTTTTTTCTAGCAAACGTTCGGCTGCCTCCGTAAACCACTATTGCGAAATGTCGGAGTTGACAGAGACAGCCGCCATTTTGGACTCGCTTCAGATTTTCAATTGTTAATATCTAGAGTTTGGATTTATCAATATTCAAACAAATCATACAGTAAGCATTATAAGAAGGGTCTTTATTACCATTCCAAAAATCAATGAAAACTAGAGCCGAGCTCGTTGCAAAGCAACGAATAGGTCTTCCGTTGGAGCTACGGATAAGAAGACGTAACCTTGAGTCTAGGTCAAGCCACATTCTAAAGTTCTACAAGTGAAAATTTAAACCTTTTAAGAGAAGCAACTTGCAATGTTTAGCTAGGAAAAAGACTGTAAAGGAATATATGTGACCTTGAACTTTCCAAGTGACCTTGAACTCTCCAAATGACCTTGATCTAAGCAATGACTAGCTCTCTTTATAAAAATATTATCCATGTGTTACCGTCTGGAAAATTTCAAACATTTTATTTAGATATTCTTTCTGTCCATGTATCCAACCATAAACATCTTATTCTTGGGGACTTTGAACTCGAGTCAACGTCACGTCCCACCCTGCATTATATCAGCAATGTTTCACTAATAGAAAAATGGTAGCGAATTAACAATTTCACTGTCACTAATCTTGACTCGTCCAAATGACTGGATATGTTCAGCCATGAGTTTTTTTCTGACTATAATCGAGGCAAAATGATTCATTGGGTTCAACACAATGTCGAGACGATAGCTCTATTTGTTTGTACTTATAACAAAGGAAGAGAAAACTAGCCATTGCCATCAGACCAAAACTGTAGAAGGAGTAGCGTTTTTAAAGGAATTTCACATAAATTTCTATTTTTTGTAATCATGGCAACACCGTTCATCGAAATCAAAAACGATGCACTTAATTATGTATCACATTGAAGTCTACTTGTGTGTCCAGTTATATTGAAATCAAACTAAAACTGTAGGAGGAGTAGCATTTTTAAGGAATTATATACAGAAATTTCTATTTTTAGTAACCATGGCAACACCGTTCATCGAAATCAAAAACGGATGCACGATATACAGTGGAGCCTCATTTATCCGGACGCTTTGGTTACCAGTCAATTTGTCCGGATATGTGAAGCGTCCGGATACCTGAATCACCAGTTAAACAAAATATAATAACATTTTAAAATTCTGTTCCGATGAAAAAGCGTCCAGATACTGAAGCATCCGGATATCTGGCGTCCGGATATTTGAAGGTCCACTGTATTGTATCTTAGTGAAGGCTACTTATGTGCCAAGCAATATTGAATTCAGACAAAAACTGTTGAAGACGTCGCATTTTAAAGCATTCAAAAACCGATGCACTATACTATGTATCTTAGAGATGTGTACTTGTGTGCCAAGTTATATTGAAATCAGACCAAAACGGTATGAAGAGTAGTATTTTGAAAAATAGACAGACAGACAGCTAGACAGACGAACAGACGAACGGACGGCAGACACCTTACTATCGCATTCCTAAGACAGGTGGGACAGATATTTATATATCGAAAATAACCAAATTAAATAAAGACATCATTTTTAAAGCATTAAATCGTAGCAAAAAAGAAAATATCAATAGATGCGACACTTTTCAGACAAGGGAAGAGATATGAACCTCTCATAAATACGGTACACATGTATCAGATCACTGCACGTCGGTAATCTAAAATGACACATATTATTTTTTTCTTTGTATAACTTAACCCCCCCCCCGTAATTTCTTTAAAAATGTTTGTACAATCAAGAAAATCGGTTACTTTTCATAAAGACTACGACGTTTCTTTCATTTTCAAGAACCGTATAATAGCGAGTGCAGCGAGCTCAATAGAATAACGTGTAAGAAAAGAAGTTCGGAATTGTACACACGTCAAGCAAATTTTGTTGTGCAACATTCCCAGAGCTCCTTTACTACCCAATGTCCTTTGCGCGAATAAATAAACAAATAATAAAACACGTAACAGCTTTTTAAAAAGCTTGGCTGACTATGTCATCAATATCTGTAGAATCTATGAGCATGATAAACTATAAACGTTTACATTGGGGGGGGGGGGGGGGGGGGGGGGGGGGGGGGGGAAGAGGAAAAGATTAAAACCTCTTTCCCCAAGTAAAAAATGGTTTTAGAGGATGACGTAAATAAGGAAAAACATTTGATTAATGCTTGAAAGCATGGCTACATATAAAGGTGGCAGCTGAAAATATGATAACTACAAGAAATTGGGGATCTAACAATTATGACTGACGAGTAGAATATGATTGATAGTTTCTTGGGTATGCCAAAGTATCAAAGATTGTTGGAAACGTGGGAAAAATAATTAAAGCTTTAAATGACCCAACAAACTTGACGGCGATATATGAATGCCATGGTGCGGATTCAGGAAGTTTTTCCCAGAGATGAGGGGTCAACATCAAATGTTTTATTACTTTAAATGATGTAACTTCTAACTCACTTCACAATGTCACCGAATTGTTTGTTTGTTTTTTTTTTCCAAAGCTCGACCAGGATTCTGACAAAAAAGAACAGACTTTACATAATTCATGCAGTTTTCATTTTCATTCAATAGAATAGTCAAGAAAAAGGGTGCAAAAACCTACACGTGACATTTTGGCGCGAAATAATAGCGTCACCCCTTACCTAGAAGACAAATGGACTAATCCAGTAGTATAGAAACACAGAAAAAAAGGTCAAACGGACATATATCCGTATAAGAACTCGCATGAAATTAATAAATGCTAGCAAAAGGCTAGAGAAAATAAATACTTCAATGTATTGTATTAGCAATAAGTTTATTTTTCTGCTAACAGAATAGATAACTGTTGTTGCTGAAATGCATGTAACAAATCCGATGATAATCAGCATGCACAAAATTTTGCTGACTTACTCTAAAGTCTTCTATCGTACATATGTACTAGCGTACTCTGTTTAGTAGGACCAGTTTTTTCAGTGGGTGGCTCAGTACAACTCTCCTGTCTGTTTTTTTTCTGCAGCTATACTGTGTATGAAGTTTGATTATTTTTAAAAATATCTTGGTTAGTTTGTTTGAAACTGAGCTTTGAACTTAGCTAAAGGCAAAGTGTGACGGAAGGAGATAAGGCAGGATGGAAGACGTCCGACATGACAAACATTATATCCCAAGCCATATTCATGGCGGGGCATAGAATGATTATTGGTTTACATAAAAAAAAATAGGTTGTGACCTTCTTTCGGAATTCAACACCAGCCTTAATCTACATGTATATACGCATGTACAAAAACAAATCAACCAACTAACATTCTCGGCTCAGAAGGAAGACATTGTATATTCATTTTAAACATGTTAAAGGGGGGGGGGTACTTATAGTGATGAGAGGTAATTTAACCACGTGTCGGTCCATGAAACATGAAAGATTATTTTTGGAATGTTTGTATACAACAGCGTGGCTTTCTTTGAACTAAATTAGAATTTATTGAAATATTTAAAAATAATTCTTTCAGGGACGCTGTGATATATTTGGTAGTCTCTGTAATAACTGTTCGGATATAGCACTGGCTTTTAGATCGCTTAGAAAAAAAATTGAGGTGTCTGAAAAAAAATACACACAATTTTTTTAAGCGATCTAAAGGCCTGTAGGATATAGTGTCTTTTGAAGGTACAACACCTTTCTTTTAATATTACCAAAGGATTTGCTGATCCTTTTTTTTCGTATAGTCGAAATGCATGGAAGAAGGAAAAAAACGTATGTGGATTAATCAAATACAAATTGATGCGTTGTGTTTTTAATCTAAATAGACACGTTTTTTTCTTCTCGTTTTCCTTTTTTTTTGTAAAATGCCGTTAGCTTTGTTTAAAAACATTTTCCTACGCGTTACCAATGTGAGAAGAGAAAAAAAGCCGTCCTCAAACAATTTATTTCTAATGATGAAAACACCGAATGACGATGAGGATAATTAAGGTGAAATTATTTACTGAGACCCTAGTATCTACATTTCATGTCACCAACAGTAACAATGACTGACCGGGAGGACGTTTGGTAAAGAATTAAAATTGATGTTTTATCGTCGAGATACTGGTTAATGATAAATAGCATTAACGAATTTTCAATTTTTTTAAAAATCGTATTCTTAAACTCTGGATGTATATATTTTGGCTGTTATTCTAGGCAAAAGTGCATCCATGTGTATTTATACTGACATCGACTGAACATGTACAAGCATGTCAAATCGTGCAATGTTGAGATATTCTGTTTATTCAACGAAAAAGTATATTATTTTTGTACAATAACATTTTAAAGTTTAGTAGCAAATAACTGCATACTCAAAAGTGCTTAATTTAACGTTGGATGTTTTCCCGTGAATTAGAAACGTCACCTCCACTTACAACTACCATGCATGCGTACATGTAAGTTTAATATTCATAAAACAATATCCACCTCGATAAAAACAGGGGGGGGGGGGGGGGCTAGTGTTTATTCGGCTATCAAAATACATAAAACTTACAATGAATAAATGTACAAGCGATTACGATTTATTTAAACAAGCTGAAATAGAGTGAAATGAAATGATATGAAAGAAACGACATATTTTAAACCCAATTTTCCATTTGTAACTATCGGAGTACACAATGGATTTTCATATATACCCACTGTTCTCTGCAACCACGTGCTTGTAAACGAGGACCGGGCAACACAACTTTAGAGACAAAGTTGGATATAACCTGTTTGCTATACCGGTATTACAAATACGTGAACAATAGTATATTATAAATTACTTTTTATGTTCAATGTTTATTTAATCTTTAAAAAAATGATACCCCGAAAAATGGAGAAACAAAAGAGTGATCATGGTGAAAATAAAACGTACATATACAATATTACCTATCACTATCCATCACTAATTATAATTATTTGCCGAGGCCCCTTCTCAATTACAATTGAAATAAAATACATTAACACAGAATAGAGTTTTTTTTTTATTTTGCGAGAACAGGCCAAAGAAAGCGAACACAGTTCAAAATGATTTTATGCACCAGTGTTTGGAATTACGATTAAATATGAAAGATGGGTAAAATAATCTTATTGAATCGCGTTGTAATTAAAAACACAGTTTTCTATTAATTGTTAAGTCTTTCTACACAATGGTCTAATACAATCACAAACACTTGCTTTGTTTATTTTGCGAGAACAGGCTAAAGAAAGCGAACACAGTTCAAAATGATTTTATGCACCAGTGTTTGGAATTACGATTTAATATGAAAGATGGGTAAAATAATCTTATTGAATCGCGATGTAATTAAAAACACAGTTTTCTATTAATTTTTAGGTCTTTCTACACAATGGTCTAATACAATCAGAAACACTTGCTTTGTTTATGTCCACAGGTGCCTGGTACACTCGTGACCTACATCGACAGCGTGGGATTTGCGGCTTTGATTATATAACTGTAAAACATCTCGCTGAACAATGGGATCGTAATATGTATACAACTAATGATCGTGAATTATTCAATGTATAAAGTTTAAGATTAATTATATAGTTTGTTACAATGATAAACGTAGGAAGGTAGATTTTATATCTTCCGCTTTTAAAGACGTGTTCACTATAAAACTAATTAAATTTTATAAAAAAAATAGAAAAAGTGGTTGTAATACATGATTTAATAGTTAATCATAAAACACGTTTAAAACCTTATTTTGAAGAAAATCAACATAAAATACCGTAGGGTATATTATTTACTGCAAGTTGTACACATGATGAGGTCAGATTTACTTGCCGAATGAAAACGCTACATGTTTACCTGACCTGCTTTTGACTGCATATTATGCAATAACCCCGGTATATTCGAACAAATAAACATTCCTATCAGATCAAAAGGGTGTTAAAGAACAATTTTTCTCGATATATCTAGATCGAAATATTTACCGTTTTTGAGTTATAAAGCAAAAACTTTCAAGCTCCAGAGATCCCTTATTTTTGGGGCCAGCCCCTTTTCTATAGTATTAAATGAAAGCCCTTGCAATTATGCACAACTTTTGTTCAACATGTCTTAACAAAATATTTTTAGTTTTCAAGATAAAAAGGAAAACATGTGTAAATTTTCGCTCTTTTAGGCGTTCTATTTTTTGACCCCTGTATTGCGCCATTTTGAATAGAGAAATCGAAAAACAAAAACCGATGTGCACAACTTCAATCCTTCTGTTATCTAAAAGCAGTAAAATTTCTGCTCCAGCTCTATTGGTTTCTGAGCCTTTGTCTGGAAATGAAAGCCTATAATTTTTCGTTTAAAGGGAAATAACTCAAAACCGGAAGTGACTTTTTGAAATTATTGACAGCATTCTGATAGAGTTTATTACCGTCTATAATGTCTGAAAATTTGAACAAAATCCATTAAAAAATGAGCGAGATACGAGGCCTCAAAGGTGGCGTCTAGGAAGAAAAAAAAAAAAGAATAATAAGAATAATCTTAATCTTCAGAATCAGTAGAAGGTCTTCCGTTGGAAACGGAAGACCTTAAATATTGAAAAACAAAAAAGTTAGAAAATACGGACTTTTTAATTTCGCTTCCGGCAGCAACCGGAAGTACCGACGACACACAAATAGGTGATTCGTCATATCTTAAAGTCATCATCTTTCTTCTCTAACAAGTCTCCAGTTAATATCTTAAACCATTTTCGAAAAAAAAGGGGGACAAAATTGCATTTTAAAATCAGAAAAGTGTCAATAACTTGGAACCAAAGGTGAGTATTCCAAATTTTCCTATCCATGCCACAACTTCATATAATGACGCATAATTCCTGAAATTTTCAATGAAAACCACTGAATAGTTTTCGAGAAATCGCGTGCACAAAATTTTGGGGAAAAAAATAATAATAACTAGAAACTCTTGTTGCTATAGCAACAAAGAAGGTCTTCCGTTCTCCTCTATTAATCTGTTTGCAGGATGTTTTTTTTTCTATTTTAAAAAAGACAGACATATCATAAACTAGTAGACTAATTGTTCAGTAAACAATTATCGGCCTTTCCACCTTTTTAAGCATTTCAATATCATTTGGGCTGAAAAAAGTAGGGAAAAAAGCAAGAAAATAAATAAAACAGCAAAATTCTCATTTTTCTACAAAGATTTTAGATCGGGCTCGCAGTTGGTATAAATAAACTCTAAACAGACTTCCTGGATATTACGAGTCGACTCGGGGACAACCATGATTTCATTGATCACGCAAAGAGAGCCCGTTCAAAACATTGTAATACGCTCCTAGGTGTATATATGAGCTTGAATGAGATTGTTTTCGAGTTAAGATGTAAGGGGTAGGGTCTGATTAAAATTATGATATACCTATTAATATGAATAACATGCATTTGATCTGCGCATCAAGACGGAAGCGTAAGTGCAAACGTTGTGAAATGTCCCATGTGTACCCGCATCATATGTGCATTATACATGTATTAAAGAGATAAAGAGATGTTTGAAAAATATCCAATTTGAGTTGTTTTATGTTTGAAATGAATGGAGATAAATTATTTAAGAGCATGTGAGAAACATGAGCGAGAGATGCAAGGCAGTTTGTTATTATAGAAAAAGAAAACAGAGAATCGGGTTCGGATTTTAACATTCCTGACCGAAATAGGTATGGAATATGTGTCTGGATTAAATGCATTGTAAGTAGCATAAATAAAATTCCAAACATGTATTTCTAGATGGAAAACACAGGGAAGAAACGCGTATTGATTTTTATTATGCTGAAAGTCGCTATTTCTTATAAGATTGTGTTATTCTAGAAAAAAAAATCAAATTTCAAATGAAATCAAGATTCATTGAATTAATATTAAATCTAAATAAAATTGAAATAAATTCCACATATCAAAGAAAGCTAGAATACTTGGTATTAAAATGTCGTATAAGAGCAGGAGAATCGAATGATATCAACAACAAATGAAGAAATAGCCAATACAAGCTTTAATTCATTTTATGCCCATCAGAATTTAAATTTCAGACAGAAAAAAATGCAGTTTTTGCCGATAATCCGTAGAATTTCATTATACTCAAGAGACTCACCGTAAAACTCTTAGGACACTTTCTTTAAGGTGCCTTCTACTCAAATCCTTAATCTTATGTCGATCTGTGGTGTCTTTTCAGAGGCAGAAGTTTTTTCTATGTTGCTATTGATTTTTTTTAATGGAGGGGAGGGGAGGGGGGTTATTTTATAAGCATTTGTTAAAATGAGAAATGTTAATACCTCCACATACTTAAGATTGATTGTGACTTTTGTGTCAATGGGGTCATAGGTCAAGGTCATTTACTAAGGTCAAAGGTCAAGGTCATCAGAGAGAGAGAGAGAGAGAGAGAGAGAGAGAGAGAGGTAAACTTGAGAATAACACTTGAAGTTGAATCTAGATAAAGGTAATGAATATTTCTTTATTACTTTTTGAGTAAGGGTCAAAGGTCTCATTTTGAGGACAAAAAATCACGTGACCTGAAGAAAGTAAATTTTAAGATATTTGAGGTTACTCTAGACATTTGCAGTCTGAATAAAATGTCCCAAAATCATTTCAAATACATTTTTTTTATATAAGATATTTATGGGATAGTACGATACTCAATTTATGCAGTTTTTCTCTCATAATTGAAAGTCGTCGTTTTTGTTTCCAGTGGGACTACATATCTCGAAACTACAAGAAAGATGCTATAAGGTAATACTAAGAAAGATTCCATAAAGAAAAGTTTAAAATTTTGATTTATTTGATAACTTCCTGTGACAACCGGAAGTGACGGCGGACGATCTTAAACTTAAAGGATGTGTCTACTCGACAAGGTCTACCATCCCTATTAATTTGGTGTCTTAATCTCTTACCGTTAACGAGATCTAGCTACGATAACTTCTGATTTTGAGGACAGGAAGTCACGCGACCGGAAGTGAATTTTACTGAGATATTAGACTTTCCTGTAGACATTTGCAGTCTGAATAACATATCTAAAATCATTAAAAATACTTTAACTATACAAAATTTTAAGGGAAAGAAAGATACTCAAATTATGTAGTTTTTTCTCTTATAACCGGAAGTTGTCGTTGTTGTTTCCGGTAAGACTGATATATTTCGAAACTACAAATAAGATGCTATAATGTGATGCAAAAAAAAGTTTCATTAAAGAAAAGTTAAAATTTTCGATTTGTTAGATCACTTCCTGTGACGACCGGAAGTGACGGCTGACGGTCTTATCCCAACTGAATTTGCCTACTGATCATGATCTACCACTTATTTAAGTTTGGTGTGTAAATCTCTTACAGTTTACGAGATCTAGCCATGATAACTTCTCATTTTGAGGACAGGAAATCACGCGACCGGAAGTAAAATATTACAAAAATATTTGACGTTACTGTAGTCATTTGCAGTCTGAATAACATATCCAAAAATCATATAAATACTTTATCAATAAAAAAATTTTATGGGAAAGAAAAATACTGAAAATATGCAGTTTTTCTCTCATAACCGGAAGTTGTCGTTTTTGTTTCCGGTGGGACTGATATATTTCGAAAGTACAAATAAGATGCTATAATCTGATGCAAAAAAAGTTTCATTAAAGAAAAGTTGAAATTTTCGATTTCTTTGATCACTTCCTGTGACGACGGAAGTGACGGCTGACGGTCTTATCCCAACTGAATTTGCCTACTTATCAAGATCTATTACTCATTTAAGTTTGGTGTCTTAATCTCTTACCGTTTACGAGATCTAGCTGTAATAACTTCTCATTTTCAAGACAAGAAACCACGCGACCGGAAGTGAATTTTACAAAGATTTTTGACGTAACTGTAGACATTAGCAGTCTATATAACATATCTAAAAATCACTACAAATACTTTATTTATAAAAAATATTTATGGGAAAGAAAAATACTCAAATTATGTAGTTTTTCTCTTATAACCGGAAGTTGTCGTTTTTGTTTCCGGTGGGACTGACATATTTCGAAACAACAAATAAAATGCTATAATATGATGCAAAAATAATTTCAAAACAGAAAAGTTAAAATTTTCGATTTCTTTGATCACTTCCTGTGACGACCGGAAGTGACGGCGGACAGTCTTAACCCAAATGGGCTCGCCTACTTATCAAGATCTATTACTCATATAAGTTTGGTGTCTTAATCTCTTACCGTTTCTGAGATATGACTCGGATAAAATCTTTTTGAAAAAAGCGGAAATCGGACATAACTGACGACCGGAAGTGAATTTTGAAAAAATGAAAAAAGCGCCTGAGCGTATTTACATTCTCTATCATCCCTGAAAATTTCAGGAAAATCCGTCCAGCCATCTCTGAGAAATCCGATTTACAAGAAAAGGGGGAAAAAAAAAATAATAATAAAAAGAAACAGTAGAATCACTATAAGGTCTTCCGTCTGAAACGGAAGACCTTAATAATAATAATAATAATAAGAAACAGTAGAATCACTAGAAGGTCTTCCGTGAAAACGGAAGACCTTAATAATAATAAAAAACAGAGTAAAAACAATATGTTCCCCAACTTCGTTTGGGGAACATAATAAGATTTCTCTGTTTGGTGGCTTTGACTAATAAAATCTTCACACGTCTATTTTTTTTATCAGTCTTTCTTTTCTTTCGTCGGTGTCGTTGTTGTTGTTAATGTCACTTTTGAAGAATAAAATTTCATTACAATACGTAAATAATTTTGATTATTTCGTGAAAACTGAATATATTGGTGTGCCAGAAAAACTTATTGCAACTTCATTTCATAATATCATAAAAACTTCAAAGCATACTAGAAAGAAAACTGTTTCATGTAGGCTTCCTACCATGAGTGGACGAAGAAAAGTTTATTTTATCCTAAAGTACGCAACAGTGCAAATTTTCATACCAAAATACAATCAAGAACACAAATTAATCGTTATGAATATTAATTGGTTTTACTCCCAGTTCGAAAATTATTCACTCATATAATTATAGAGACGTCACCATATATACCGGTGAAGGACTTCAAAATTAGACCTTTACTCAGCACCCAGGTCCATTGCGCAATGATGTTTTCTTTATGTTCCAAGACATGCGTTAAGGACAGATGATACAAACAAAAAATGGATGCCTGGATTGGTATATATTTTTTGACCTAATTTCATTGCAAATGATGCAAATGATAAATTTCTAGAATATAAAGAAATTGTAAATCTTCTGTGATGTTCAAAATTCTACCCTTCTGAAACCATTCTTATTATTCTATACAAATATTTTTCCACTATAAATTCCATTTCTATTCCATTTTTGTGCAACTTTGAATAAAAAATTAAAAAGTACGCGGTGAAGCCTATTCATTTTATTCATTAAAACATGACCCAAGTTGCTATTTTCAACATTTTTGACAAACATTTGTTTGTATCATCTGTCCTAAAATAAAAGAGTCGCGTTATGTTTCGTAAAATATTGATTATTCACCATGTTAACGTTTTGGAAGGTTCCATAAAAACTGTGATTCTCTAATTTTGGTTCCCTATCAATCAAATTTAGGGTAAATACATTATCCAACGCATTGCCTTGTTTCATACTTCGTTTATATTCTTAATCATATGTGTATAAATGCATTGAACATGTTGAAAGAGGAATATTTGATGTAGAACAGCAGG
>NW_026938201.1:0-11519 GCF_032062105.1 Saccostrea cuccullata
CGTGAATGTGCATCAAACATAGAATACTTTAGATGCCCAGTGCATAGTGATACGATTGCTATGCTTGAGCCAAACATTCGGAGAATAAAACTGGTTTGGATTATTTACAAATACAAAAGTTACCAGAGTGTCAGTATATGAAAAATATCCAAATGAACCTTCTTCAAGAACTCCAATACTTGCTTTTATACCATTTATGTTAATTTGACATTGAATATTCTATCTGGTATTTCATCAAAATCGAGCTTTGATTCAGATCTGTGGAATGGCCAGCCTTTCTTCTGAAGAATATCTAAATGAATTCGATCACCTCCAACAAGAACACCGTCTATCAAATCAGTGTCCTTTACAGCTCTTAAGGCTGCTGCTACAATAGCTGTAATGAAGATGCTAGTACACTGAGTGCCAATAAATACAATCTTGAATAGTTTTTACTACTGAAAATTTAATTGATAAATCCTTCAAAACTATGCATTACAGAATAGACATGTAAAGTTTCCATAAATACCCCTTCGGTGGCCACTGGAAGCCTTTAGCTGCAGATCTGTAGCTCTCCGAATAAAATATATTGATAGACCGGAGAGCTTCAGTGCCACTCATTGAAAAAACTGTATATTTATTTGTACAAAAAAATTAAACAATGGATAATTATAACAATTTATCTGGGGCCAAAGTTCGGGGAAAATCCACGTGCAAATTGTATATAATTTAGATCAACCTTCCTGGCCTTACTTATGATTGGTTGATACAATCTGACTTGCCAGACTGAATAGAGCATGTATTTATTTCATCTGACTTCATATCTGGCTTATGATTTACCCATTTATGCTGTATGATTTGTATGATGTGGCGAGTCACATCTTACAAATCATATCGTGTATACAGCTTTAAATAATAATAACAATTTTACATAAATTATGAAGCATCGAATTCTCTTTTCGTCTGCCAAGTAAATTTATTTTAGGATTTGGTATGCAACAATGTAATGAAGCCTGGTACATTAAAAATTACAACACTGAAACTATAATGTCAAAATAAAACTTAAGAAATTGTCTGTATAATGCAACTGACTAGCATTTCCAAAGTAAAAAACAAACAGTACAACTAATCCAAAATTTACAACAAATGACATAGATTTTTATGTCCTTACTCTCATACCTAATTTTCATGGTACTAATCTGACCCACAAACAACAGATTAAATCTCTTCAATTAATCTCTGTGGTTTCTTAACTGACCTACCAGACCTTGTGGTACTTGAAATATTTTGTGTGGGTACATGATTGGTACAAATAGACATATCTTGACTAAGTGATTGAGTATTTTCATTATCACATGGATTATGACGAGAATGATCAACATTATCATTGTTTTGACAATCATATTGTTCATATGGTGTAAATTGTTCATTTGACTGCAAAATATATCTGCGAATTCTGCGGTATACATGTCCATTTTCGGTTTGAACCAAGTATGATCTCGGAGCAACTTGGTCGAGCACCTTCCCCCAGTTACCCCAATCCTTGTCATTATGATCCCGAAGACGGACGGTTTGTCCTGGACTCCATGGCGATAGTTCTTTTGTGTTTGTGTCATGATACTGTTTTTGTTTGAGTTTCTGTTGCATCTTGGCTCTTTCATAAGACTCGGTTAAATGGTTTTCACGGCAAATATCAGCCATTGGTAAGTTCAAACGCAGTTTACGTCCATTATTCAGTATTTCGGCTGGTGATTTCCCATCGAGTATAGGAGTTACACGGTAGATGAGTAAACTCATGTGGAAATCTGATCCATCATCCGCCGATTTTTTTCAATAGGCCTTTTACAATGCCTACGGTTTTCTTGACTAACCCATTCGATTTTGGGTTAAATAAACTTGACGTATGATGCTGAAAATCATATGACTTTGCAAATTCACTGAATTCAGCTGACTTGAATTGTGATCCGTTATCACTGAACACTATCTTAGGTATGCAGACCTGCCTACCCTTCCGCTTTTGGCGTAATTCTTCCGCTTTTTAACACAAATTTACGCTATTACGACACTTCAATTAATTTTACGCTTTTGATATATTGGTTTAAAATCCACTTTGAACGTCTAAATTCAGAGTCAAGGAATGACTTGCTGAAATGAAATTAAAAGTTCTAATATAAGTAATTGATAGATGAACAGTTCGTAAACGGAAGAACACGAGAAGGCACTACTTACGTAAAATATTAAATTATACTGCAATAAGAACAGCAATTTCTATGATCAGATTTGTTTATTTTAACATTGCTTAGAACAAAATAGAAAAATTTGAGTGTTGAAAAGATCAAGTACAGTGTTATTATGTACGATGTAAACATGCAAACGCAAGCCTTCAATTTTAAAAGTGATTTGATACATGTACAAATTGACCAATGCTTCATTGAGGGTGTACGGTTGATTCGAGTTTAATATAGGATACTGGTCTTTTACAACAAAGATAGAAAAAAGAAAATTTTATTCCAGCTTTGTTTAATATGTACGATTTCGGTTATTTTGAAAGAAAACAAAGTTTTAAGGTAAACAAAACAAAAAAGGAAAACATGATCGATTACGCTTTTACCCCTGAAATTCCACCAAAAATTTTCTGAAATTACACCCTTGCAATGAAAAGGGTAGACAGGTCTGGGTATGCCTTGGCCTGCAAACACATATTTCATTGCATTGACTTGACACACTATGCAAACGACACACTTCTGGATAATTGGAATAGTAATCACATAACACAAGATAATTTTCTCCATTGAATACACACAAATCTGCTCCCATTTTTCCCACGGATAATTGCATACATCATGTGGTTAAGCGGTTCAGACGGTTGTTTTGGACGGAATTTGATACATGTTGAACATGAATTCACCATTTCCTCGATTTGTTCATACATTCCAGGCCAATACATCACTTGTTTGGCTCGATTTCGACATTTTTCGATACCAAGGTGACTTGTATGGATTTTGGTAAGCATCTCCTTTCGCAATGAGACTGGAATAACAATGCGGTCTGTCTTCATGATGATTCGATCACATAAACTCAGCTCTGTCCGTATATTCCAGTATTCTGATATTTCCTTAGGGCATTCAATGCGCGTTTCGGGAAATCCTGTTACAATTACGTCTGCTAGTAACTGCAATTATGGGTCATGTTGAGTTTCCTCACGAATCTTCTGTAGCTTACGATCTGATATGAGTAGACTCTTAATGACAGAGTCAACATACACTTTGAGATCCTCCTGTTCTGATTTGGTCAGTTTCGTTGACATATCCGTTCCTCTGGATAACGCATCAGCGGTATGCATAAATTTTCCTGGAGTGTAGCCAATACGTAGATCATATTTCTGTACCCTCAGCAGCAGTCTTTGTAATCGTAGTGGACAGTCATTCAGGGACTTTTTAAAGATGTTCACAAGTGGTTTATGATCTGTTTCCACTTCTACTACCTGTCCAAGTATGTATTGGTGGAAGTGTTCACATGCAAATGATATGTCTAACATTTCTTTCTCAATCTGCGCATATCTTGTTTCTGCATCAGACATAACTCGCGACGCATATGCCACCGGCATCCACTCGTTATCATGCCTCTGTAAGAGCACCCCTCCCAGTCCAAAACTAGAGGCATCTGAAGAGATTTTAATCTCTTTGTTCGGGTCGAAGAACTTAAGAACTGATGTACTTGTTAATATGGCCTTTAGCTCATCGAACGATTTTTGCTCAACTGTAGTCCACTGAAATTGGTTTTTGTCCTCTGTGAGATTTCGCAGAACTTGAGTTTTCGACGACAAGTCTGGAACATATCTTGTCTGGTAGTTCAACATGCCTAAAAAGCGTTGTACATCTTTCTTACATTTTGGAGTCTCAAAGTTTGTTATGGCCCTGACCTTGGCCTCGTCTGGCTTGATTCCTTCTGCGGATATAGTGTCACCGACGAATGTAAGTTCCTTAACTCCAAATACACATTTTTCTCGATTCAGTTTGAGATTTGCTTTGCGTGATGCATCAAACACTTGCTGTAGTCGTTGGTTGTGTTCTTGTAGAGTTGAACCCCATACGATGATGTCATCCATCATTGTCGTGCATCCTGGTATGTGTTCATATATCATATGAATTGTCCTGTGATATATCTCGGGTGCTGATGAGATAACGAAAGGTAAACGCAGAAATCGATACCTTCCGAATGGTGTATTGAAACAGGTAAGTTTTGATGACTTCTGCTCCAGTTTCATTTGCCAGAATCCGGTACGAGCATCAAGTTTACTGAAATAATGTGCATTCTTGAACTGGCAGCTTGTAATATTCTCTCTGTATCGCTTTGTTCAATTGAATTGGATCCAGACACATGCGGATCTTTCCGTCTTTTTTCGGAACGATTACAATCGGACTCACCAAATCTGTATGCTCGGTTTCTTTGCATATGACACCCATATCCTCCATGCGTTTAAGTTCATCTTGGAGTTTTTCATGTAGAGCGAAAGGTATTTTACGACATGGACTCACTACTGGTGTAATGTCTCGATCTATGGATAATTTATGTTCACCCGGTAAACATCCTAATCCTTCGAACAAGTCATTATTTTGATCAACAATATGTGCAGTTGTGTCTGTAATCTTTGCGCAGTTTTCTATGGTATATGTGCGTTTCACTAGTCCTAACTTGTCGCAAGCTTTTACGCCTAAGATTGCTGTTGAAGCATCCTGAACTATCAAAAAGTAGACCTTAGCTGCTTTGCCCTGATGAGAAACTTCTAAAACACATGCTCCTAAGACCGGAATGCTATGCTTGCTGTACGACATAAGCTGTTTATTTGTCTTGTGTATTTTTGGCTTCCATCGTAGACTGTGATACTGTTTCTCTAGCAGGATGTTGACTTGACTTCCTGTATCCAACTTGTAGTTGATTCCTTTGCCATTGGTACATAAAGTTACACGCCACTCCTCTGGTTTGTCGGAATGAACTGTCTCCAGAGCGTCAATGAAGAAAGCTTGTTCATCCTGAATGTCATGAATGTGTTTCTTTTTCTGTATTTTCTTATTACATGTAGTACTATTTTGTTTGCCTTTTGATCTGCAGACTTTTGCAAAGTGATTTGCACCATTACACTTATTGCAAATTTGACCCATAGCAGGGCAAGTCTTATGTGAATCATCATATCCACACCGTCCACAAATTTTACCTTGCTTAAATGCCCGGACTTTTTTGTCTTTGGGTTTGCCCCCAATGGAATGTACTTCAGAAGGAGGGACAATACTTTTTATTTGTTCCTTTTTCGACTCTGCTGCTCTACAGGTTGCAAGTGCTTTGTCTAATGTAAGATCGATTATTCGTAAAAGTCTCTCTTTCGGCGTGTTGTCTGGGACCCCACATATTATTCTGTCACGTATTAGAGAATCTGCTAGATCTCCAAACTCACAGTTCTTTGCCATAGTTCGTAATTCCGTCACATATTGGTCTATGGTCTCATCGGACCTCTGCACCCTCGTGAAGAACTTATGTCTCTCATACGTAGTATTGCGTTTTGGTGTGCAATACGCCTCAAATTTATCGAGTATTTTCTTTAATTTAAACTCATCACCCTCATCAAATACAAAGGTGTTATAAACTTGAACTGCCTTTTCTCCTACTACGTGTAAGAAAATGCATGATTTTTGTTTGTCACCTTTGTTCGGACGCACCTGTAGCTGTCATGTAAACATCAAACCTCTGTTTGAACTTCTTCCAATTTTCTGCCACGTTCCCCGTGAGCGAAAGTACTCCTGGTGGTTCCAGTTTATCCATTGTAAACTTCTGACACCATGTGTTAGGGTTAAGGTGGTCCTATAATGCTTTTATTAGCCTGTAGAAACAACATAAGAATGGCGTCGGGTCCATGCTTTTAATTCTGTGATCCTTCACATAATTGATGACGTAATACACAAAAGGGGTCAATTCAAAACATATAAATGATACATTTTGAGTATTATAGTCATTACATTCACATGAAAAAATGAAATAAAACAATTCTGCATTTTTTTTTTTTTGCTGGTCAACTTAATGTTGTGTTTTTCTCACTGTCGCATGTGTGCATTGTATGACTTATTTTCTGGTGTGATTACCCATGCTTAATGTTGTTAAGAAAAAAATACTCTGATGAATTCCATGCAAAGGAGAAATAAGGGTCATGACAGATGTACGGGAGAGACATTTATGGTAAGATTTTAATTTGACTTTTGTGGGGTATCGTCATCATGGTCATATGAGCTTTAATAACTCATGAATTATTAAACAAAATCAAATAGGTTTTTGGATATATCTTTTTGAAAGATGGTTTTAAATGTTAGATAAGAAAACTGAAAAATATCAACAAAAATAAATTTAATTCACATCAAAAGTTTACCTTTCAGTATACTTAGAGAGAGAAAAAGCAATATTTGCAAAGAATAATAATTTTAAATACATTTTTTTTCTCCTCAAAGTGGTTTGCTTACTATATAAATGTGACGTCCATTTTCTTTGACAGAAAATTTGATTTGCTGTGAACAATTGATGAGATTACTTACTTCCTTAATGACTCCACAAATTGACACACGCTTCCCGTCCTCCTTTTCCAGTGCCTCAGCAGAGGTTGTCACTGGAGGGGCCGAAAAATTTCGGACCTCCTCCTCCCATTTGTTCATCAGGACTCCTTTGTCATCCTCTGGTAATTTCTCAAGCTGCAAACAAAATGTGTTTTTGAAATACTTTGCACCCAGCGTAAATAGAGTTTGAAAAATCTTATTTTAGCATATCACAGGGATAAATCTATGTTTTTTTGAAACTACCCTTTCTGAAGAAATTTGGAAAAACAGGCAGAGTTTGGAAACAACTTGAGCGAGTGCAGAGAAAGCCCTGCTTTGTGGACTATATCAGCATTTTTATGATTATTAAAAAGGACTTTTTACTAAGGAATATGTAGAAAAAAAATTATTAAAAACTGGACCGAGAAAGATGAAACTCATATGGTATCATCCTCAGGTAGTGTAGATTCAAGTTTTTTTCAAATCATTACCCCAAGGGTTGGGTGGGGCCTGTATGGCCTGTAGTTTTACGTAGGAATATATACTATAGGAAAAACTTTTTCTCAAAAAAAAAATAGAGATAGGAAATATAAAACTCAAGTGAATTCATGCTCAGGTAGTGTAAATTCAAATTCGTTCAAATCATGATCCCCGGGCTAGGGTGTGGCCAATATGTGTGTTATATTTTTATAAAAGAATATATAGGGAAAAATCTTTTGAAATCTTCTACTCAAGAACCAAGGGCCAGTATAGTAAACTCATGACATGTGGAATCATTGATATTTGTTGAAATCATGACCCCCGTGGTAGGGTTGGGCCAAAATGATCGATCAAAGTTTTTCATAAGAGTATATAGGGAAATCTTTTAAAATCTCCTTTTCAAGTACTCCAAAGCCTTGATTAGTGATATTATATTGAATCATCCTCAGGTAGTGTAAATTCTATTTTTTTTTCAAACCATGACCCATAAAGGGGTTTAACTTTAAGCCTCCCCCTAATACATCTTACCTCGGTAAACTTTCATTTCTGATCTGATATTTGCTCCCTCCCCTCTTGTGTAGTGTATATTCTCAATTGTTCAAATCATTTTTGGTGGAAGGGGGGGGGGACTTAATGTGTATTATAAAGTGGAAAATCTAGTGAAGAGCAGCAGGGGTCTTTTGTTTTAATTAATTTGTACGGTTTTCAAAATCAGTAAGACGTTTTCTGAAAATTGACTCTACTAAATCGTAATTACTCATTTAGGGTCCACAAACTATTCTATTCCAATATTTGAGCTGTTAAGAGCAGATTTTATATGTATGCTTTGGGACTGCTTTTACCTCATGATTAATTATATTTTAAAATGTTTTTGTAATTGGTTATGTGTTTTGTAGGGTTTCCAGTTATTATTATTATTAAAGGATTTACAAATTGTGGACAGGTACTCACTACGGTTGACGGTTCCTCTCTTGATTTGATGATCAAAGTGTGTTGTAATGACTGCCTCTGATGGCTCTTTTAATATATCTCCCCTTTTCCTGGAGAAGGCAACATCAGAGGATACCACTATTATGCGTCCGGTTCTCTTCTTCATCAATGGGGTAAAGGTTCGTGCAAATGATGTCCCAGTAGGTGTTGTAAACTTTTTCTCCTCCCCTTCCTCCAAGACTAAAAAAAACTCAAACTGGGATTTCTGAAAAAAAGAGAAGATATTTGGAAAAGGTATAGCAAGCATTTATTAATCATTATAAACCTTAAATTGTTCATATTGAAAAAGATGGGGGATTTTCTGAATTTTAATTCATATTTCATCTTATACTATTTAAGGTATACTAAATTTAAAATCTCTATGATTTACAAAAGTCTTACAAAAGCTGAAGTCCTACAAAAACTAAAAATTTTTGCCTATTAAAGTGTTTGAAGTGTTACAAATTTTCACAGTGTCAAAGTTTTCGAGTGACGTCAAAGGTAAAAATTACGTCATTTTTGTACCTGTAGAATTTACACTGCATCTTCCTTACTTCAATGCATAACATCAAACTATGATACAAAGATGATGGAAATATTGTATTATTTGGGGCGAATCATTGATAATACCGAATTTTGTCCTGTTATCTCGCTGAAAAGAAATTAAAGAAAACTTAACATGTATTGGAAAAAGACTTAAAAGCATATAGATCTGAAGGATATGCCCGGGTGTGCGAAAACACTTTTCCAAATCTACTGGCTGACTTGACAGGAAAAACTATCCAAGAGGCTATATTTTCCCGGTAACACCGGTCAGCCAATACTTAATACTCCGAAGTGTTGAAGCGTGGTAACATTGACTGTCATGCCGAAGATTGGACCTCCTTTTACCCGCCATTGATAGTGTCTTACCCAAATAATACTCACTATCTCAGAACACTCTTTTTATACCCCACGCAACTAGTTGTGGGAGGTATAATGTTTTTGACCGGTCCGTCAGTCAGTCCTCTTTTTTGTCAGCGCAACTCCTGATTAACCGCTGCACAGAATTTCGTCAAACTTTGCAGGTATTTAAAACACAATGTGTAGATGTGCATATGACCAGGAAATGCAAGAAAGTTTCTCACCCCCCACCCCCAACTTCAAATGAATGTGTGGATTTGTATATTGTCAAGAAATTTTTATTCCATTATTTATCTAGAAACTTCATTCCACATTTAAATGTCCTCATATGCAAGACATTTTGATGTGAAGATTTTTTGCAATTGTTGCCCTTTTTGATCTATACTATGTGTTTAAAGTGCACTGTGCCTTTCATTATGTGTTTCACCGTTGATTCCATATAAGTACATGTATATGATAGAATATTTATATAGCAGATAGTTTTGATCTAGTGATGGCCACGGAGCTGCAGATTTGTTGAAGTGAAGGAAGCCGGATGAATTGAGGTAAACCAGAGTTAAATTACCATACCTTATTCATACGCTTTATTCCCACAAGAATCACACATGATATTCATTCTTAATGCTTTTAAACTCCGATTTCTTGTGTTTGTTTACATCAATTTTCGTTACTTTTCACTTTCACTCTGCTATTGCCTGATCAACAGTTACGACGTCACGGGTTTGGTATGTAGCCCCTGTGATAACTACAGAAGCCCAGGAACGACAAAATTCCATTGATGTTAATCCTCTGCATATTTTGGTTCATTTTTACGACCTCAAATCAATCTTAGATATCGATTTTAAGAAATTGTTATCTCTAAATATCACGTCATATAGCTTATTATGACGTCATAGCATATAGGCAAGTAGAATATTTGGTTGTAACCTTAACCTACCTGCGTAAAGGTTAATAAATACTGGTTTCCAGATCTAGTCCTAGGCAAAGGTCCTACACAATCCACCAGCACTCGACTAAACGGTTCTTCAAAAGTTGGAATGGGTTGGAGAGGAGTAGATGGTATCTTCTGATTTGGTTTACCTACCATCTGACAGACATGGCATGACTTGCAAAACTTCGAAACATCCTTTCTTAGCTTAGGCCAATAAAAATGACTCAAAATCCTATTATCAGTCTTATTGATACCTAAATGACCAGCCATAGGCGTATCGTGAGCTTAACTCAGGACATCTCGACGATAAGCAGCTGGGACCACTATCTGGTGAACAACACGCCACACTTCATCTGGGGAAGCGTCAGGTGGTCGCCATTTTCGCATAAGGATGCCATCTTTCATATAGAAGCATTCTCCAACTTAAGTACCCTCTTCTGGTGGAAGTGCCCTCTTACTAAGTTGAATGATATCCGGGTCTTTATGTTGTTCAGAGAGTAAACGTTCTCGGCTGAAGATATCCTTGCCTTGGCTAACTTGTGGATGCAACTCATCATCCTCATCACCAAATTTTGGAAAAAGTTCTTTCTTCTCTTGCTTCTTGATATTGTGTGGTTCCATGCTTGTTTGAGTGCCATCAAGGTCAGATAAGAAAGTGTCATTCACATCAATATCAACAGAGGAATTCGTCTCGTCAAAGGCTTGAGTATGGTCTGCCTCCATTTCTCGTCTTCTGGCCATCGCCCTAGTAACAGCACAGGCTGGATAAATGTCATCATCGCACATAACATCTGGAGTGATTTTCTCACAAACTATAGGATCTGGTACAACTTTTCCACCAGCTAAATCGTTGCCTAGCAACAAAGAAATGCCTGGAACGGGAAGAGTTGGTTTTTAGCTCTACTGGTCAGAGACCATAAGAGCTTATGCGATAGTAATGCGTCCGGCGTCCGTCCGTCTGTCTGTCTGTCCGTCCGTCTGTCTGTAAACAATTTTTAGGTCACCTGAGTAAACTCAGGTGACCTATTGCATTCTGTTTTCGTCCGTCGTCGTTCGTCGTGCGTCGTTCGTCGTGCGTCGTGCGTTAACATTTGAACATTTTCAGCTTCTTCTCTGCAACCACTGAACCAATTTCAACCAAATTTGGTACAAAGCATCTATGGGTAATAAGGATAATTTTTAACCCAATCTGATCTATTTAAATCCTTTATTTTGAATCAGTACTCTTGTATTCTCTAATCAAACCATTGTTTTGGCCATGCATTGTAGGAGCATACTCTGTGCAAATTCAAGCATAATAAACTATTTATGTCTATATTTTATATAAAAAATTATGATGCACTTAAATATGATAAATAAACATTTTCTGAAAATTTCTGCTTAGTGCGTCCATTATTATTCAAGAAAAACGCTTTGTCCACGATTTTACCGTACAACTCTCGTGCATCATGTACATCCTGTAGAGAGCATGTAGGGATGTGCAATTTTATCAGTATACTGGTATATCATGGATTTATCAAGGCTGTTTTTACTACCGTTAAACTGTACCTTTCCCCTCTTGAAAAAGGTTCAAAAATTTCCCCTTTTCCAATTCAACGGAGAATATTTTAAACATCGTTCTGATATTTTCCGTTTTTGTTCGATTGAAGTTTATCCTAATATACCATCCTAGTCATTCAAAC
>NW_026938202.1:0-118773 GCF_032062105.1 Saccostrea cuccullata
TTTTATAAAAGATCAAATTTTACGTTAATTTTCTTTTATCAACAGTGGTGTTCCCATGGCTTTTAGAGGAGAATGCCCTTGCTACAGACAACGCTACTGAACATAAAAGAGACAACACTTCACAGTAATGCCGCCGTGTCCTAAAAGATCTAGAGTGCAGTCTCTTATATCTGTAAAAAATATTTCCTTGTTTAGTACAAAAGGTATTCTTAATCTATTTATTACTTTTTTTGTGTTTCAATTTTTTTTTCTCCCTCCAACTCAACTCAGCAGCTTTGCAAAGTTGTCCAATAAGCAAAGGCATAACTCAAACCACGAAAATTTGACCCAACGAAAATATTTGATTTTACAGTAATGTCATCGTATCATTGGTATATATAAAATAAAAGAGTATATACTAATGACACCATACAATGTAATTATATCTGTAAATTCAAGAGACACGAACTCAAATTGAAATTAAACCTCGAAGCCTTCACATGATTAACAAAAAATATATTAACAAATTGAAAGAAATTCAAAGAAAACGTATCCTCTTGCTTGATTTTAGCGGAAAAATAGTGGGTCGACATACGTTTATGATACCTTACAAGCTTTGTGACAATACTTGCTAATTTCATGTCAAACGTTTTTGATTTATTAATATTGAAAATAGGTTTTCTGATCTTAAGTCGGTCACAAATTCAGTATAGTGTACACTAGCTTGCTCTTAGTTCAAGCATTGTGTATCTTGCGTAGGTATGCAAACAAACGCATTTGCGAAAGCGGCCACACAAAACATACAAAATGTAGAGCGTAAAATTTACAAAAGACCATTTCCCTTAATCTAACTTTGCATTAATTCAGGAAATTGATTAGCAATATTACTAAATCTAGACAATACCTTAAGCTGATACATAACTGTGTATAATGGCAGTTGTAATCTACCCTGTTTTCATTCTTTTAAATAACATTAATATCTCTTCATTAGAGAGAGGCCAATGCTATTATATCAATTGCAATATTTATCATTTGTCATTTGATATGGCGACACCATGTTCTAAACAGGACACTTGAAGACATTACATAACATCACACACCGTCTTTAAAAACACATGGAAACTTAAAATAATTTTGTAAGCATGTTTCTGTGTAGTAAAATTTTACTTATTGCTCTATTAAGTGTGTTGTTCAGCTTAATGATTTGATTGTTACAATTTTTAAATGCATAATTCATCATGTATTTTAAGTAAGATAAAAAGCTGTAAATTTGCTAGTGTCAATGATCTCGGTACTTTGTAATAAAATTAATGTGCATTTCACTGTGGCATTTTGCCAATGCATATGAACATGGAGGAAATTAATTATCTGTTTAAGAAAAATAACGCGATTAACTTATATTAACTTTTCCAATTTATAGTTGACAGGCATCTAGCTCATTTCAATGGCTAATTCTAATTTTAAATGTTTTATGAAAATGTGTTCAGACTATCTAAACAACTTTGTAAATACGAAAGAATACCTTTTCTTTTCATTTAACAAGGAAATTAAAGAGAATGATTCTGATTTGGCTGAATACCTTACGTGGCCCTTTTTAAGACCCTTCAGATATGATATAGTTTATTCATACTTCAATCTCATCATGTATTTTTTAGCTGTGTGGAAAACTACTTTTTGCACTTGCCAGCATTCATATTGGATATGTAATGGGGATGTCATAAGGTATTGAGAGGAGGATTTTCATTGAAATAACATTTCAAACATATTTATAAAACATTTAAAATTTTAAAATCATCTCTCTCTCTCTCTCTCTCTCTCTCTCTCTCTCTCTCTCATTCTCTCTCTCTCTCTCTCTCTCTCTCTCTCTCTCTCTCTCTCTCTCTCTCTCTCTCTCTCTCTCTCTCTCTCTCTCTCTCTCTCTCTCTCTCTCTCTCTCTCTCTCTCTCTCTCTCTCTCTCTCTCTCTCTCTCTCTCTCTCTCTCTCTCTCTCTCTCTCTCTCTCTCTCTCTCTCTCTCTCTCTCTCTCTCTCTCTCTCTCTCTCTCTCTCTCTCTCTCTCTCTCTCTCTCTCTCTCTCTCTCTCTCTCTCTCTCTGTGTGTGTGTGTGTGTTTTCTGAAGTTAATATTATTGGAAATAACAAAATAAAGATTTTATGAATTTTGATTCAGAAGACCAGGTTATATTAAGAACCAGTAACCACACTTAAGTTTTTAAGCCTTTGACAAACACTTATCATATTTAGAGGAAGAAATAAGAAAATGAATTATGAAAATAAAAAAAAAGTAATATTGTACCTTGAGGAAACAATGCAATATGTCAAAAGATGAAAAAGAAAACAAGCGTTTTGGTCTACTTCATTAAAATGCTGGTCGGGACATTAATGGGTTGCCCATTTCAAACATATTTAAGAACCACCGAGTGCTTAATAAATATAAGCAATTAAACAAAAAATTCTTATAGTTATGATGTAATTTTGGAAAATGAATATTATTATGCATAAAACATTATGTATCCTCATAATAACATAGGTAGATTTAATTAACAAGGTGAATGATGATGATGCCCCCATCAGTGGTTTGTGGAACCTTGAAAACTTTTCCGTACAGGTACTTTCAATATTGGAATTCCAAGTCAGCAAAACAAAATTCCTTGTAGTGGGAGGAGCTAACAGCAACTATAAATTGAGAATATTAAAACTATATCAACAGTAATCTTCAGGACGTATCCAGAATGTTTAGAGGAAGTACTGTCATTTTGGTGTGTGTGGCCCTGTTCTTGGTAGCCCCCAGTGAAGGTAGGTCAATAAAACCGGGGCTTTTTCAGTTCTTAATGTTTTTAAAAGATTGTAATATAAAATATGTTAAGTGGCATTAACAACAGAAAATTGTCGTCCATTTCTAACATATAAAGATTAAAATTTATTCAACACACTATAAGCAGTAGGCAAACCAAAGGAATATTGGTTGGCCCTAAAGTGCAACATCTTCCATTTTAACCTCTCTGTCAATCTTACGCGTACGGATTTTCAAGCAAGGGATAGACAAATATCATGGATCAAAAAACCTATACTCTTCGCTGATGAGTTTTCTCCACTTAAGGCAGAGTTTCAGTATTGAAAAAAAATGCAATTGTAATAGGAAGAAGATCAATAAAAAAATTAAAAATATCGGTACTTAATTTTTTTCAGTTTAAGTTTAGTATAGAATAATTACTTTTGTAAATATTGAACAATTATCATTTCAGAAAATATCGTTTATGATACATGTCCTTGTTTATATTACATAAATTGTTTAACGGTTTTTAAACTTGTCTATTTTACTAAATAGTGATACATTTTAGTCTATTATTCATATATTTAGTAATTAATGACTATTCAATATCCTACTTTGAGATCTCATTTGTGTCAAACAGAGCACTGTCATAACAAGAAATGAATATTTTACACAAGTCTAAATCTACAGTAAAATGTCAAATTCTAATGTTTCACAGACTACGGTCAATTTAACATTCAATAAGTACCAGACAAAAAAGAACAAATTACATTTAAATGTAACATCTTTTGATTTAAATTCATGTCAAGATTATGTAAACTGCACTCTCAAGGTCAAGAGAATGAATTTTCAAGCATAGAATAGACAAATGCCGTTAATCAACACCTTACTCTCCACATAATTTTAAACCACTTTTGACAAAGTTTCAATATTTTAAAATGCAAGTTTTATAAACCCTGCGATGTCATTATTTACAACGATACTAAAATATATTCGAAATTTTTTTTTTAGTTTTACTTGAGTAAAAATTATTATTTTTCTACGTTTCAAAATAGATTTGAAATCATAGAGCAGTGAAGAAAAAATATCAAGTTTTGTACAATTGTCCTATTTGTATTTTTTGAACGTGCTCTAATTAAATAGCTAATGGCGTGTTTATATCGATTTTTTTTTTTGCATTATTTCATAAAGTTTGTCATGTGTTAATGTATTAAGAAGTTAAATATTTATATATTTCTGATATACAAATATTTTGAGTCACTTTTTATTTTACATCTTTCAAAACAAATTAATTACATGTTAAATCGTCAAGGTTTTTTTTTCTATTTTGAGACAAGAAAATAATTTCACTATTTGTAATAACCCAGATTTCCTTTTGCGATTTTGCAGGATCATAAATGTACATAATTATGTAAATAACGATTACTTAAACATTTTTTTCGCTTTTTCATATCTGAATATTAGATGAATTCTAATAAAGTGAGTGAAATACGGTCGATTTTGCAATTTGATATTTAAGGTACGTAGTTTACGTTTGACAGTACTGTAGATAACTTACTTTAAGCGGGCAGTTATTATCACGAAATGACTCTTTACCGTCACATCGCGAGAACAATACTTTGCAAGAAGACAGTTGATAAACAGATTTATTTTGGTTTCAGCACCATGAAAATCAAAGCAAGCAATTTTATTTTGCGAGTGGTGCGTGTCGCGATTATTATTTCCTAATGTTTATTAAGAAATATACATTATTAAGTAATTGTATATCAAAAAAGGCTTTTATTTGTTTGGATTTTTCCATCATTTAATTCTACAATAAGATTAACATTATTTAATGATATTAAGTGGGCCTTTGCCAATTATTGTAATTGTGTTTGTGCCAATAAAGTATTTGTATTTGTAAAAAAAAAAAAAAAAAAAAAAAAAAAAAAAAAATTCTACAATAAGATTGCTAGGGAAAGGAAAAAAATCGGTGGATGTGAAAATAGATTCGACATTTCATTTCCTTTGTAGGATATTATCCCAACAATGGTGGATGTGTTTGTATTCAAGTATGGGATCCTGTGTGTGGTGTAGACGGACAGACGTATTCCAATACTGGATGCCTGGCATGCGCGTATGTTAAAAAAAATTTAATATATTTTCATCATATTTATTTAAGATCAAGTAAACGTATATACAATGTATAGAAAAAACCTAAACTGGAACAATGTCCCTTGTATGAAAAGTTATCATTTATATATATATATATATATATATATATATATATATATATATATATATATATATATATATATATATATATATATATATATATATATATATATATATATAAGAAGTGGTTTCACAATCTAATTTTCCTCACATGGAAAAGAAAACTTTTACTATAATGATAATTGTACAAACAGCTAAATTCGTGATTCTTACTCGATCAAAATGTTATCAAAATGTTTCAACAGATTAGAGTTTTACAAAATTACAGACCTTCCAAAGCATTTTTATATTGAAAAAGGAGTTTATACAAGATAAAAATTTACATTAATGTTCTTTTATCAACAGTGGTGTCCCATTGGCATGTAGGGGAGTATGTCCTTGCTACGGACGCTACTGAACATGGACAACACTTTGCAGAAATGTCACACGTGACCTAAAGATCTATAGTGTATAGATCTGATATGTCTGTAAAAAGGAATTTCCTTGCTTAATAAATGGAAAAATTCTATATCTTTTTATTACGTATTTCTTGTTTCAATCTTCTTTCTTTCGACTCACCTATCAACGAAGCAGCTTCGCAAATGTTAGCCCATAAGCAATAGCATTACTTCATTAGAATTGAAATGTACAATTCAATTTAGAGCACAAAAAAAATCAGGTTATTGATTGAAATGAACTGAATAATATATTCCTAACAAATGATGGTTTGTACGGTGAGGATTTTTATAACATACCACCATATTTTCATGAATTCTAGGGTTGTTTCCCCTGAAAAACATCACATGGCTCTTCAGTTAACAGTACTGAATTCCTTTTAACCTAGGATACTTGAATATGTATGGTAAATTTGTTTGAAGTGGTTCTGGAGAAGTCGAAATATGAACTGTTTAGAAACTGCACACGGCAGTCAGACAAATGTTCAAATGCAAAATGGAAACTTTTTGAAAATAAAAGCTCGTCAATAAAGAGGGTGTACAAGGCAAGGGCACCCCCGGCTCTTTTACAAGATATTTCTCAATTTTTAAAGTTAAGTTATATTTTCAGTCAGTATTGCTATCTTCAACACATTTGATTAATTTAATTTATTTTAAGACTTTTTAATTGATAATCCGTTTTTAAAATTGACTTTTAAGCATATTTAGTGGAAAATGTGTTTATTGGTGTCATAAAAATGAATTTTGAACATGAATGTGTCAAGTGTCCATTCCTTATTAATCATTTAAAGACAGAAATATATATGTAAAGTCAATTTAATGTTTTTAAAATGAATCTGAACCCATTCTATAAGAAAAATGTACATTTCTGAAAACAAAATACGCTTAAACAAACTGTATACCTCACACGTTACACATCGTCCGCGTGGCGCAGTGGTTAGTGTCTGCTCTATGTTATGGGTCAGAATAACCCTAAATGCCAGCAAAGATCAATAACACAATTTAAACTTAACAATAATTTATTTACAGTAATTTATTATAAGTATATGAAACATAAAGTACAAACTTAGCAAGAATCTAAAAATACATACATCAGAGTGTCCGTTGCTGCACACAATGTCCCAGTGAAAATATATCCCAGTTGTATCTCAATGGTGCTCATACGACAAAAGTATCTCTATGCATCGAATTGACAGGGTATTTATACAGTAATATAAATCTAGAATATTCTAGAAATTGTTAAAACATGATATTACTGGAACAATCTGGACATACACAAAATTTAAGAATGTTCTAGATAAAATGACCGAACATGATGACCACTCTGGAATGTTCAAGAAATTTAATGTTACTAATTATATACATAATGAAACAGTACACATCTCACAACACCTCCCCCCTTAAAAAGTTTGAATGTCAATGAAAACTTATATTATTAAAACATAGGTACATTAATACAAAATCTAGTATGTTTACGATACTCTTTCAACATGTTTATGTGACAAACCCGTTTCTCTTTACGTCGACCTGGTGTCTTAACTACATAGTTTACATCACTAATCTTGCTTTCAATTTCATAAGTGCCGTAATATCTGGCCTGTAAAGGATGACCAGGAATAGGTAAAAATACAAGAACCTTATCACCTGGCTTAAACACCCTATTTCTGGCATCTTTGTCATACCACATTTTCATTTTCATCTGAGAACTCTTCAAATTTTCTTGTGCTAATTTACAAGCATTGTAAAGTTTTTCTTTGAAATCAGACACATAATCTAAAAGATTAAGATCACTAGTCTCAGTCAACCACTTTTCCTTCAACAATTTCAAAGGTCCTCTAACTGTATGACCAAACACCAATTCAAAAGGACTGAACCCAAGAGACTCCTGGACTGCTTCTCGTGCAGCAAATAGCACAAGATGAACACCTTCGTCCCATTCTTTTTCATACTGGTAACAATAGGTCTTCAGCATAGTTTTTAGGGTTTGATGAAAACGTTCTAGCGCTCCCTGGGACTCAGGATGATAAGCAGTTGATCTATATTGCCTTATACCCAACTCATGCATGACTTGCTGGAACAACCCCGACATAAAATTTGAGCCTTGATCCGACTGAATTGCCTTGGGTGCTCCTACAAAACTGAAAAACTTGGTTAGGGCCTTATCTACGCTCTTTGCCTTTATATTCCTAAGAGGTATGGCTTCAGGAAATCGAGTGGATGTACACATAATGGTAAGTAAATACTGGTTCCCAGATCTAGTCCTAGGCAAAGGTCCTGCACAATCCACCAACACTCGACTAAACGGTTCTTCAAAAGCTGGAATGGGTTGGAGAGGAGCAGATGGTATCTTCTGATTTGGTTTACCTACCATCTGACAGACATGGCATGACTTGCAAAACTTCGAAACATCCTTTCTTAGCTTAGGCCAATAAAAATGACTCAAAATCCTATTATAAGTCTTATTGATACCTAAATGACCAGCCATAGGTGTATCGTGAGCTAAACTCATGACATCTCGACGATAAGCAGAACAACACGCCACACTTCATTTGGAGAAGCGTCAGGTGGTCTCGATTTTCGCATATAAGGATGCCATCTTTCAAATAGAAACATTCTCCAACTTTAGTGGTCTCTTCTGGTGGAAGTGCCCTCTTACTAAGTTGAATGATATCTGGGTCTTTATGTTGTTCAGAGAGTAAACGTTCTAGGCTGAGGATGTCCTTGCCTTGGCTAACTAGTGGATGCAACTCATCATCCTCACCACCAAATTTTGGTAAAAGTTCTTTCTTCTCTTGCTTCTTGATATGGTGTGGTTCCATGCTTGTTCGAGTGCCATCAAGGTCAGATAAGAAAGTGTCATTCAAATCAATATCAACAGAGGAATTCGTCTCGTCAAAGGCTTGAGTATGGTCTGCCTCCATTTCTCGTCTTCTGGCCATCGCTCTAGTAACAGCACAGGCTGGATAAATGTCATCATCTTCATCATCGCACATGACATTGGAAGTGATTTTCTCACAAACTATAGGATCAGGTACAACCTTCCCACCATCTAAATCGTTGCCTAACAACAAAGAAATGCCTGGAACGGGAAGAGTAGGTCGAACTCCTACAGTAACAGGTCCAGTAACTAAATCTGACTTCAAACAAATTCTATGCAGGGGAACGTCAATGACGCCTAGCTCCACGCCCTGTAATAAAACTGACCCACCAGTATATGTCTGCTCAGACAGAGTAAGCTCGCTCTCTAACATTAAAGTCTGTGCAGCACCAGTATCTCTCAAAATCTGGACAGGTTTAATTTCGCTAGAGTCACCGAGTGAAACAAATCCCTGAGACATAAAGGGCTTATAATCCTCCATAGAATCAATAGAACTGGACTGTGAACCCTGGACATCAGGAGTGTCAGAACAAATCGAAACTAATGCTTCTCTATCACCTCCAACTGCCGCACAAGCGTGTGGTTGAGTTTTATCAAAATCATTTTTTCTCTTAAGTTTAAAGCATTCACTGATCAGATGACCTTTTTTCTTACAATAACTACAAGTAGGAAGCGACCCTATTCCACATGATCCTTCAACACGTCCTGGACCGGACTTAAAACCACCTTGTGATGGAAACTGGAGACTTGTGGAAGACTGAGACCCTGAACCACTCTTTTTATATGTGTCTGAATTGGTAGAATTACTGCTAGTCTGAGATCTTGATACAAAATTCTTTTTATGAGACAGAGCATAAGTATCAGATATGACTGCTGCCTCTTCAAGAGTTTTCACATTCTTATCTTCTAAATGTGTTTTCAAATCTTGAGAAACACATTCCTTAAACTCTTCTACCAGGATGACTTGGCGCAAATTAGCAAAAGTTTTATCAAGTTTCTTAGATCTAAACCAATGATCGAATAAATCTTCTTTCTCTCGTGAAAATTCAACAAATGTTTGATTATCAAACTTCCTATACTTTCTGAATTTTTGTCTATACGCTTCAGGTACTAATTCATATGCTTTTAATATTGATGCTTTGACCTTCTCATAGTCTGAACTCTCAGCTACCCCTAGTGCAGAGTATACCTCAGCCGCTTTTCCAACCAGTACACTTTGTAACATTGTTGACCAAACATTTTGTGGCCATTTAAGATTCTCTGCGACTTTTTCGAATTGGGGAAAATATTTGTCTACAGATTTTTCTTGAAATTTTGGAACTAACCTAATATTTTTTGCTGCATCAAATTCAGTCTTGACAAATGACGGTTCTGGTTGGTGCTGTAATCTTAATTTCTCTAATTCAAAGTGCTTTTGTCTTTCTACTTTGTCTAATTCAAATTTTCGTTCACGCTGTCGTTCTTCTCTTTCTCTTTCTCTTTCTCGCTCTTCTCTTTCTAATTTTTCTCTTTCAAGTCGCATTTTCTCTAACTCTAATTGAAACTGATATTCTGCCATTTTATAAGAGCCTAACTCTGATTTAACTGTATATTCTGGAAGATCGTATTTTTCAAAGATGTTTTCTTCTACTAGTTTGTTTGCAACCTTAATTCTAATGTCTTGCTTTCTCTGAGAGGATTTAACATCTAACCCAAAATGCAAACCTAATGCGATCAAGTCATCCTTTTTTAACGTATCAAAAAACTGAACACTTGGTGAACTAAGAAAGTCTGTGACCGAAAACACCATGTTGATTTCTGCTGGCTTATAATCAAATTTAACGGTTCAATAAACAAAATTCTGACAATAAACTGCAAAAGTGCAAGAAATTCTTTATCCCGGACGAGCCCCCTATTCTGTTATGGGTCAGAATAACCTTAAATGCCAGCAAAGATCAATAACACAATTTAAACCTAACAATAATTTATTTACAGTAATATATTGTAAGTATATGAAACATAAAGTACAAACTTAGCAAGAATCTAAAAATACATACATCAGAGTGTCCGTTGCTGCACACAATGTCCCAGTGAAAATATATCCCAGTTGTATCTCAATGGTGCTCATACGACAAAAGTATCTCTATGCATCGAATTGACAGGGTATTTATACAGTAATATAAATCTAGAATATTCTAGAAATTGTTAAAACATGATATTACTGGAACAATCTGGACATACACAAAATTTAAGAATGTTCTAGATAAAATGACCGAACATGTTGACCACTCTGGAATGTTCAAGAAATTTAATGTTACTAATTATATACATAATGAAACAGTACACATCTCACAACATCTAAAGTTGCGAAGTAAGGTGTTGATCCTTACGTCGGCGGGTTTGATTCCCACTGTGGAACGAGGAGACCGGTCATTCGGATGAGACCGTATTAACCGAGGTCACGTGACACAGTAGGTTTTGGCACTCTAGAGCAGACGCTCTAACCACTGCGCCACGCGGGCGACTAATGTGTCAAGAGGAATAACTCGTCCTATCAAATGTTATCCAGAAACTTCAATATGTGACGTCATAGGATATAAATATAGAATATAATGGCAATGTCCATGTTTTGCCATGGGAAACCTAAAATACGTGTCGAATAAAAAAGTAAAATAGGAGGTGCGCAATGGCAATATGTAATAAAGATTCTGTGAAAGTTTCATTAAATTCCACTCAGTAGTATAAGAGGAGTTGCGGATAAGAGATGGGTACCCAAAAGCGTAACAGACGGACGGAAATACTAATTACTATATACCCTCCGACCTTTCAAGCGGGGGGTATAATAACTATTGGTAATTTATATAGCGCCTTTGACGTTTTCAGGTGTTTATTGCGAATCAAAATGATTCTGCTTGCCGAAACTATTGTAACCTTTACATGAATGGTTCATTAAATTTAATGTGATTATTAAAATACAATTCATAAAATTAAAGGGCACTAGCTAGAACCTTAAGAATAAGCACCTCCTAAACAGCAATGATTTAAATGTTTTTTTTAAAAAATGTCAAAAAAACTAGATTTTTAAATGTTTAAAAATCGAATATTTTTTAATGAGCCATTCCTAAAATTCTAACTAACTTCCTAGGGTATTTTAAGGAAATAATTATACTGATTTAAGCTTATCCCATACATGTATTAGTTTTATTATCTCCGATATCAAAACTTTGCATTCGTTTTACCTGAATGTTTTTTGTCACGGGAATTTGCGAAAAAGGACGACACGTGTTCCTTTTTTACAGTTAATGTATATTTGTGTTTTATTGTATACTGCACTGGCCGAACAGTTGTTTTGTCTTTTGTATCATTCTCGCTTGCCGTGGAAGAGACATAGTACGTTTGTCTAGCGGGCGTTTAACAACAGCAATGTAGCATACTTATGCATCCGTCTACTGTTGTCAACTGATTACATTGAGCAGTGATTTAGTGAACGGCTTATACAGTGGTCCTTAAATATAATTACTTCAAAAGAAAATATGAGAAAAATTCTTTCTATTTACTGAGTATAATGTTAAGCTTTAAAATATACTAGTACAGTTCAATAAAGATGGATTCTGTCTTTTACGAAACGAAATGTGAAGATAGAAATGTGAACGAATATTGAAATATTACAGTATGCCCTTTGGAGTCCGGAAAATACGGATCTCAAAAAAACATCACAGATTGAATCAGAAGTAAATATTCATTGTCGTTAAATCACAGACGCCACGTGCACCTTGTCCTCATTAAAAAAAAAACTACAAGAAAAATGAAAAAGATGAAGCAAAATGTACAAATTACGAGCGGTAATCAAGCTAAAATGACAACTTAAACAAAACACATCAGGTGCGGAGTAAGCACCGATATCTCAAATACAATACAATTATATGAATATCCCTCGTGTACAGATCACATACAAAGTGTATTCAAAGTGTGGTCATTAACATAATCGTGGAAACAGAAAAAATAGTAAAATCTTCGGGTGAAAACAATTTTAACTACTGTGGAATCATTTTAATTTGTGGGGGTCAATTTTCGTTGGGAAGCAAAACTTTGTCTGTTCATGTGGACGTCATTTCGTGCGCTTCTGTTACTCGTAAATACGATGTTTCAATGAATCAATATGTGAACAAATTAAACATTCGTGAGAATGAAAATTCGTGGGTAAGGGTTACCCACGAAATCCACGAACTTTGGTCCCCCAACGAACAATGATGATTCTACAGCATTTGTTTAAAGAACGTCAATTATTTGAATTGATGATAAATTGTTTTTGCTTTTAAAAATTCATTGCATCGACCAAAGATCTTGAGAAATGGTGACTTTAGATAAACTTAGATATCCTTGTTCGATCATTTTTGTCACTTACTTGTTTCAATTTAGGAAAAGTGTCCATGTATATAAAACTCGCTCTTGTATATCGAATCAACTTAGAGATTTTTTTTTTTTTCAAATTCACTTTCATTTATTACTAAAGTTAATTACTATAAAACCCTTTGGTCAACACATTATCATCAATTTTGTGACATAAGCTAGACTATTGTGACGTCACCTTTTTTTTTTTTTTTTAATTCTTTATTTATTTTACATTATCTGTTTCATAAATCATAATACAAAATTTTATTATATTACAGATTGGTTTTTGAGAGAGAGAGAGAGAGAGAGAGAGAGAGAGAGAGAGAGAGAGGTGGCATGTTAACTCCTTTGCATAAATAAGACTATTTCATTTTATAGCATTTTATGAAAACAATTGATTCCACTGATTCCAGTTGGTGTCAAAAATCTCTCTGTCACCATTTTTATATGCTAAATATTTTTGAGTTTCATAAAAAATTTTAATATGTGAAGTCGCAAGTCTGACATCTAATTTTTTCCCTAAACATCTCATTGTATATATATAATATTTTATCCATAGGAACAGCAAGTTATGAATATCTTTGTTTTTTACTAGAAATCCCAAAATAAAACTTTGCTTTGTAAATGAAAGTTGCAACCCTATCCTTTGCTCGCAATATCTTTCAAAACTGTTGAGGAAGGTCTGTACATTGTCACACTCCCATAAAGTATGTATTATTGTTTCTTCTTCCATATTGCAGAAAGAACATAAGTTATTATCTCTTTTTCTTATTTTACATAGATATGAGTTTATACCTAGTATTTTATTTAAAATTCTGTATTGAAACCATTGCAGTTTACTATTTTTTGTAATTTTAAATGGAAGTTTAAGAATCTTCTTCCATTCACTTTCCCCTAAATTGAAAATATCATTCCATCTTGTTTTCCCAGTGGGTTCAATGTCATTTACATTGATTAATTCATAAAACTGTTTTGCTTTTTTACACATTGAAAGAAAATGAGTGCTGGACAAAAATAATGGGCTAGGTAATTTTGCAATTACATCATTAGTGTCTGGTGCTTTCATCCATGCCTTTACAGCATGTATTATACCTGCAAAATCTAAGAAATTAAGCCTTACATTTGGATATATGCCACAAAATTCCTCAAAACTAAAAAAGGAACCATTTTCATCTATAAGATCATTAATAAATCTAATATTCAAGTCATACATATTTTTGTTATAAATAACTTTCCCACCAATGACAATTTTAGGATTATAAAAAAATTGGTATGTCTCTTGCAACCTTGGATACACTATAGTTTTTATTATTTAATTCAATCCAAGCCTCAAAGACATCTTTCCAAAACTTGTTTTTAAGGTTCTTCATGATATTTTTGATATATTCAATGCCGCATGTTAATATTTTTATCAAATCTAGATTAGGTAAAAAATTTTGTAAACCTTTATCTGACAGTATAAGCTGTCTCATCCAAAATAATTTAAGTGATGCAGTGAAAGCTCTAATATTTATCATTTTAAGTCCGCCTTCTTCATATTTTTTACTAGGACATCTTTCTTCACTCTGTGTTGAGGACCATTCCATACAAATGAGAAGAATAATTTTTCCAGTTCCTTCAAAAGGTTTTCTGGTGGATTGGGAATAGCCATTAGTATATGGTTTAGCAGTGGTAAAACAAGAGTTTTAAGAACAGTTATCTTTCCAATAGGTGTCAAATATCTCTTACTCCACTGACTAATTATAGCTTTTATTTGTCTTAATTTTGGTTCATAATTAAGTCTTTCAATTTTATTCAAATCAACATCATAATGAATTCCAAGTAAAGTAAATCTTGTACATCCCCACTTAAGATTATATTCATGACTTAGTATTTCTTGACTAAATCTTTTGGAACCTATCCAAACTGCATGGGATTTCGAACCATTGATATATAAACCAGATATTTCGGAAAATTTCTTTAATGTTTTCATCACTTCTGTTAATGATTCTTTGCTACCATCTAAAAGGATTGAAGTGTCATCTGCTAATTGGGATATTTTCTTTTCCATATTTTTTACAGTAATTCCCTTGATTTTTTTTTATTTTTTCTTATCATTATTGCTAAAATTTCTGCACACAAGATAAAGATATAGGGTGATAGTGGATCCCCTTGTCTACACCCTCTCTGTATATTAAATCTTTGTGAAAAATTACCACTTTGATTAATTGTGGAATTTATATTAGTATAAAACAATTTCATCCATTTTTGTATTGAGGGACCAAAATTAAAAAACTGTAAGGAATTCTGTATAAAATTCCATGAAATAGTGTCAAAAGCTTTCTCAAAGTCAATCAAAAGCAACAAGCCTGGTATATTTTCTTCTTCTGTGTACTGCATTATATCATAAATTAAACGTGTATTTTCTCCTATGTACCTATTAGAAATAAATCCTGTTTGATCACTATTTATTAATTTGTCAAGTTTATTTTTTATTCTGTTAGCAATAGTACCTGAAGCAATTTTATATACAGTATTTAGGAGTGTTATTTGCCGCCAGTTTTTTAGAAATTGTCTTGGCTTATCCCCCTTCGGTAAAAGTGTTATTATACCATGTCTCTGTGTGATAGACATAAGATTATTCTCAGATGCATAATTAATTGATCTTACAACAAAGTATCCAAGGTATTTCCAAAAAACTTTAAAAAATTCTGCTGAGAAACCATCAGAACCTGGTGATTTGTCTGCTTTCATTTTATTTAAAGTGCTAGAAGCCTCCTGTAAAGTAATGAAACCTTCTAATTCTTCAGCTTCTGCATTAGATAATTTTGGAGAATTCTCACTTATTAGATCAGACTCAAATTCTCTTAGTGGTTTACTCAATATAGATTCAGAATATAATTTTTCAGTAACCAGTGGTAATCATTAATTTCTTTTCTAGCAAAATATCCAAACATGAAAATTTGCTTATGTATGTGTTATCTTTTCAAATTCTCTTGGATGCAACAGGTCGACAGATTGATGTAAATCAAAAACCCAAGCATCATCTAAGTATCAATTTTGGATTAATTGTGTGTAAAATCCAATTCTTTTGAACCAAATAATTTTGCAATTCACCATCCATCATTTTTGCAGAAAAAGCGGCCGTCTGTGATGTCAAATACATTGAAATTCATTTAACGTTAATATAACAAAAATTGACCCAACTCCATAATTCTTCAAACGAAGCAAATGTTTTAACAGGGCACAGCTCGGACTCCCAATATTACAAGAAATCAAATCATGTTTAAAGTTAATAGAATTTTCATACTTTATTCCTTTATTTAGAAATCAACTTTCGACCTAATCACAGATGCTCTTAAATGATTGATTGATTGTATATTGTCTAAAGTCCCTCTTGAGAATTTTTTACTCATATGGAGACGCCACCACTGGCCGGTTGAGAGCTGCAAATTTCGTCCTTTACTCACTCAGGGCCATTGAGCAGGGAGAGATCTTTTTCGTGTCAGCACGTACTGCGACATTGAACCTCGGTTTATACGGTCTCATCCGAAGGACCGGTCTTCACGTCCCATAGTGGGTTCGAACCCGCGACATAAGGATTCACTCCTTACTTCGCGACTCTAGAGCAGACGCTATAACCACTGCGCCACACGGGCGACTGCTTTTAAATGAAGTGGAAGAGATAATTTCCATATACTGGTCATAACAGTGTAAGGCTGTTGAAAGGTTGAGGTTATTACGCTTTTCAGACAAGTTTTTGCAAGGGTTGTTGATACCATCTTTTTTCCTAGTGACTTATATTTAAATTTAAAACAACTGTCTCAGACTCAGTGCTGACTTCTCTTTTTGAGCTGGGATTGGCTTTTACGTGCACGTGTTTAATATAGCTTTATGAATTATGAAAAAGGATAAAGATATAAAAAGAAAAAGTGATCGAATAAACAAATTTTCACTATGATCCATTTACAATTGCCGAAAGGAAATTAATAACCTGTTTCATTTTTTTGAAAAGCAATTCATTTATGAAAGTCATGATTTTGGTGTCAGAACAACAGTCTGGCCCCGGAGAGGAATTGATATAATCATCGCTTGACAATAATACATTATACTTGTATAATCTGACGTAAGGTTAGAATAAAATCCGAATAACTTTTTTTTCAAGATTTGGAAAATAGAACAAATAAAATGAAATTAATAAAAAAAAAATCTTTAAAAATAACCAATTTTAACACCGGTAAAGAAGAAATGGAAAACAATAATTATTATGAAAAGGTTTCACGACTTCAATGACCTTAAACAAGAATTAAGCCATAAACAAATAAAAACAATTACAAGTACATGTATAAAACATGTATTTTGAAATCATTTTCCTAAAAACAAGTTACTGAATATTTGATCAACGGAATCAAGAAATACGCTATTAAAAAAATAATAGATACTTTAATTCTATAAACCCGCTTAGGTACAGCTTCACGACATAAGATTTGTCAGTATTCCCCAGAGTTTTTCAAAGAATACTTGTTTGATTACTATAGTTTACTTATTTAAACACTGCACACCTTGTCTTCAACGTAAATATAAACATTTATCATTCTTTTACATATCAAAGATGAAGATGATACAAGTTAATGTATAAAAAAATATAAATGTAAATTCTGTTTGCATGCTTAAACTAATGATCAATAGCATGCCCCGCTTTTTTGTTGTACATCATATATCAACTACAAAAAATCGAATAAAAGGGAGGTTTACAGGTAATTTTATAAAACCGGATATAGCTTATGTAGTTTAACGTAACTGTTGTCATTGTTGTTTTAGAGCTTGCAGAATGGCACATCTGTTCGTTTTTCTTCTCACAGTTGCTTTTTTTGTCAAAGAAAGTTATCAAGGTACAGTTATTCTACTTTTCACATTTTTCATTCATAAACTTGCATGTAAAACGAACGAGATAAGAAAAGTATTACAAAGATTTTTTTAAAGATAGAATTTATTTTCTGAGACTATTTAGGTCGAAAATTGTTTGCCATCCTCATTTTTTCTTATTTATTACCTATTTAGAAGCAACCAGGGATTTTTCAGTTTTGATTACATTTCATGTATCACAAGACACAAATAGAATATGAAGCATCTGTTTCTTTGCAAAGCATGCCATTTTTTCATAGTAAAAATCATGGCTCTATCGAATATTTACTTATATCCATATTCGTTCAACAAATGATGAAGTTTTTAATGTAACTTGTATAAATGATATTATTTTTTTTTCGTTCTTATTCAGCAGGTTGCATTTGCACCGCACAGTATGACCCGGTATGCGGAACAGATGGCAGAACTTACTCGAATCCTTCGTGTATGAGCTGCACGTAAGAAAGAAACGAACATTAACATAGTTCTTTTTTAAGAACTCCAGATTTGTTACAATATATACACATTGGCAAGGACCTTATTTTAACTTTCTCTAGAAAATTAAAATATTTATCAATTAAAAAATATTCAGGGATTGTGAGACTCAATTTTTTAATATAAAGTCATTTTTGTGGTACATTTCAAGACCAATCATACTTTGTCTCTGTTAAATTATTTTACTAGGTTACTTACTGGTAACTTTTCAGTCAAAAAAAGAATATATGTATACATTTTCATGTTATTTTTTATTATCTCCATTATTTCTTCTAGACCAAATGTTCGGATTGCTTGTCGAGGAAGATGTCCTTGTTGTGAGTATTCGAACAATATCTTTCGGCTACAAAAAGCCGATATATAATATATATAATTCCACATGTCCAATTTCTATTTTATTGTAAGTAAAATTATACATTTTTGCTAGAATATCACAAAATATTTTTAAAGCACCATGTATCTGCACTGCTCAGTATGATCCTGTGTGCGGAACGGACGGGAAAACGTACTCTAATACTTCATGTATGCGCTGCACGTACGTAGGCTTTTTAAATTCTTTATATTTTATATTAAATATTATATTAAATGTTTAACGTTTCTGTGCTAACGCTAAATAAAATATGATATCACACTTCTTTATGTTTAATTTTGGCCGTTGAAATTTTAGAGTTAAGTACTCTGAAAAATTAACCTGCAAAGATATGTCTTTTATGGGCGTTTTAGTTTGTTGATGACTTATTCACGGTATTCAAATTAAAAAAAAATAGCTTGACAGAAAAGTACGGATCTAACTTATATAAAGTCGTACCCAATTCGAAATGGATTTTTGACTTTAATATTATATTGTTCGTTATTATGTATTTCATTTAAGATATCAGTTGAAGATTTTTTTGTTAAACAAAGACGGAGAAAGTATCCCGACACAGACTAGAAACGCCAACATGTCTCCAACTTGTTGTTAGTGTTACCGTTTAACATTATTTTAATCCAACTTCCATACCCACTAAACATTGAATATTCTCCATTATATTCATTTCATTAATGAAATTTGAAATAGATGGAGATAATGAATGGTATTAAAGCTTAAAAGTCCGACAATTTTGGGGCTGAGCGAACACGGACCTCCAAAATATCAGAGGTAGGATTAGATGCCATGGAAAAGTGATCATCCCCTGCCGACCGATCAAACCCACCGTGTGCTCCTTGTCATGACAGAGACGGAAAACTCCGTCGACAATTCAGTGTGTAAATAATGGATAAACAATTACTATGAATGATATCAGTCAACTTTTGACTAAATGAACTGACAAAGTCTGTTGTTTAAGGGACCCCTGTTTGCTCTACTCCTGATTCATATTGTTCGAATAAACTTTTGAGCTTAATTATACTGTCCGTTTTCTCCATATATATTTCATCTCTGGGGCAATTTTAAAGACGAAGCTATAAATTTTAGTTTGAAACAAAATATTTTATCTTTTCATACAGGCCAGGTGTGAGAGTTGCCTGTAAAGGTGAGTGCCCCTGCCCACGGCCCTGTAACTGTAAGGGTAAGCCTAAGTCCCCCGTGTGTGGAGTAGACGGCAGGAATTATGATCATCCTTGCTGGGCACGGTGTCAGTAAGTTAACCTTAATTATATTATTATTATGTACTTTAATGAGCTATAGTATTGTTATGGAAAAAAAGAAATAAACTAATATGTATTGACTTAAAAATGTACTGCCATGAAATATTTTGTTTTAAAAAAATGACCTTTAGTCATTTGCTTATTGAAAATTGTACTTTAAAACCATCTATTTTATCTCATTTACAAAGCTTTAACATCTCTAACTTTACATTTAACTGATCGTATTAGCGATACGTTTAAAATATGTGATTGTGATTGTAAAAATTGTGAATTCTATCAGATTCGAGTGCTGTCTTTTCATAATTATTTTTTTTTTTCAATTTTTAACAGCAATATAGCAGTACAGTGCAATGGATACTGTCCCTGCAAAGGATATGGAAAATGAAATAGTATCAAAATCTTATTTTGGTGAAAATTATGAAGTGACAGAAATAAATAATCTGTTATAGACTTATTATTTGTTATCTTACTTTTAGAATGCAGTTCTAAATCAAATTAAATGTAAAATAAGTCTGATGGATGATATGACGAAAAAAGAGCAATTTTTTTCTTGCAAATAGAATAATTACTCTAAACGTAATTTTTTTTCTCTCCTACAAGCATATGAGTCGCCCGCGTAGCGCAGCGGTTAGAGCGTCGCAAAATTAATAGTCGATCCTTGCGCCGCGGGTCTGAATCCCAGTGTTAGTCGTGAAGACCCGTCTTTCGGATGAAACGGTAGAAATCGAGGTCCCGTGTTGCAGTTTGTGCTGGCACGAAATAGATCCCTCCCTGCACAATGGCCCTGAGTGCCGAGTATATGACAAAATTTGCAGCTCTCCACCGGCAAACGGTGGCGTCTCCATATGAGTAAGAAATTCTCAGGAGGGACGTAACAACATACAAATCAAGAAAAAGCTGACATATGATTATTGCAATTTAGAACCTCTTGGTTTTTATTCTATATTTGATATCAAACTCATACACAGTGGTCAGTAACATTGAAAATACACCAAAACCACATACTTCTATCTACCCAACCTGTACTTCACTTTTAAAATTCTGCATCAGTATCAGCATTAAAAATTAGCATTACCAAGATCAGCAGCAACAAGCAAAGGATAACATGAGCTTGACCTACTTAACACCAGAATTGACCTACTAATTAACATAAAAATATCAATGAGGTTTTATTCAGAAAAAATGACAACACAGAAAGGAAATTAGTTTAGGTATTAAAATCATTTATACATCACGAGATATTATGATCAAATAAGTATATAAGTATATGAAGCACTTTTATTGCTTTAAACGGCAATGCGTCAGAATTCAATTATTTATTTCTGGCAGGATGATGCTACTTCCGTTAGCATTGACCAAATTATGCTACAGCATCAGGATAAGCATTACAAGTATTAAATCCGAAAAAAGGCAGCTTTCTATTCAGCAAGCAAAAAGCACAGTGTTTAATGATAATTTGAATGTATGTTTGATATGAAACATACACACATATAATATAGTTTATAAATTAGGTATTAAAATCTCAATAAAAAGTTTACAAAAGATGAAAACAGAATCAAGGCAAGGAAGAAATTCAGCAAACAAACTAATGAAAAATGCAGGAAGATAAGTTGACAAATAAAGAAGGATAAATCATAAAATTTGTCAGAAGTTAATATGCCCGTGAATTCAACATGTTTTATATTAAATTCTAAATTCTTTCTGTGCAAATTTTAAAAATAATCGATCCGGAAGAAAATAGGTAGCTTTAGAAAAGAAATTAGAATAAGTGTTTTTTTTTTTTTGAAAAATTATGAAATAGTGAAACCTTTCAAAAATTGTTTCCGTGCATTCTTTTGTTGAAAATGAAAAAAAAAAAAAGAAATCGGTCCAAAACAAATTTTACTATTTTACTCCGTTTGTCCTTTTTCAGAAGAAGTTTCATAAGTGTTAAATGTTTCGGAAGTTTACAAAATCTTTAGCCTTCTTGAAAGTACAGTAGCCCATATTTTTAAAATTTTACACAATAATAGAAAAAATCTATTTCATGTTCATGAGAATTATTCTATGAATCCTACCATAGCAATTAATATTTTATTAAAATTGTTTTAGGAAATTTAAAAAGAAATATAAAGCAAAATGTTTTTCGATGATAATTAATCCTAAGAATTTTGTTTGAATTAACCCTTTAACTTCAATATTGAGAACAAATGTAGGTACAGGAGACAAAAATGTGACAGAGAGGTCATCGGAGCAACTTATTGCCACTATATGTTTAAGGGATTTTTCATCCAACCAAAGTCTTACTAATGCTCTTTTAACAGGTGGAAATAGTTTTAATTTTTTGATGGGATACCCTTATTTTTGAACTTGCAAAGAGTAAGTAAACACTCAAAATTTAGTTTGCCAAATAATGGAAGATTCAAAACACTATCGGGCAAATATTGACAACACTTTCAGAAACTTTGTACAGTTAAAATTTGATGTATATTTGAAATTTGTGTAATTCTTAGGTAAATATTTAAAAGTTACTCAATTGTAGCTCACCTGAGCCAATTTGCAGTGATATCATGTAGATTTTGTCTGCCGTCTGTCGGAGTTGTCTTCGTTCCATAATCAACTTTTCTTAAACCACTAGGTCAATTTTTACCCAGCTGACCACAAAGAAATTTTGGATAAAATGAGCTTACATTTGTTTACATTATAAGGAATCTATCCCATCTCAAGACGGTTACATATAAATACACTGCAAACACGGCGGGTGTGATCGTTGGCATTGGTGCTAACTCTTTCATGAATCCTGATGTCACCACCCATGTTCTGGAGATCTGTGTCTGCTCTACTCCAAATTTGTATCGGTTAATGGACTTTTGAGTTTGAATACTGTTTGTAATCTTTTATATATTTCTAAATTATGAACGCTTCGTAGTATTATAGTCAGTTTAAATTCGTTTAAATAATGGTTCCTGGAGAAAAGGTGGTTGCAACTAATTGATATCCATGTTGTGAATAGTAATTCGGTGGAAAAATTCTCTGGTGATAAATAAGAGGGACAATATCTTCTCGAGTGGGCCTTTGTGCCTTTTTTGGTTAATATTTGAAATATCATCCCATGTAAAAGCAATATACACACCTTTTACTCGTCCAAGTAGCTAATACTAAAAACCATCCAAAATATTAAGTGGTTATGATCACCAAATGACAAGATACTTGCTTCTAAGTTCAATTCTAGGTTCAATTTTCTTTCGCTGCGCTGTGTGAAGCCTAAAACAAAGGGAGTAGCTGTTTTCTCGCAAATCACCCTGAGCTCTAGCGAATTAGTCGTGGATCTTGAAGGATGAGACGGGGGTTTAGTGTCATTGTGGGCATTTGCATATTGAAAACAAGAGGCCCATGGGCCACATCGCTCACCTGAATACTGGACTAGCTATAAAAATAAATCAGCTTAGTATTGAAAATTTTACTTGTTAGGGGAGAGAGGATTTTAATTTTTTATTACTTGATAATGTCACTATTTCAATAAAGCATACCTGTATAATTTTGCCATACATGCGAAGAAGAGTTTTAAAGATATATCCTATATACATGTATTTCTATGTAAATAAAGTATTTGATTGCCCATCATGGCCATACCTTACCCCCAGGGGTCATGATATGAACAAACTTGAATTAACTCTAACTGAGGATGTTTCCATATTAATATTACCAATCATAGTTTTGCTGATCTTGAGAAGAAACATTTAAAAAGATTTGTCCTATGTATTCCCATGTAAAAATTTGATCAGCCATGGCAGCCCCGCCCTATCCTTGGCGGTCATGATTTGAACTTGACTCTTCACTACCTGGGGATGCTTCCACATGAGTGTCATCTTTATGGTTTCATGGATTTGGAGAAAAAGATTTTTTAAAGATTTTTTCCTATATATATAACCTCTGGTCCGTCATTGTCGGCAATGGTTCTGGAGAAGATTTTGTTAAAGATGTCAATAATTTTTCATTTATTTATAATTATATCCCTTTGGAAGAATTTAGCTTGGTCCTGCATTTGAGCAAACTTGAGTTCCCTATACTCAAGGATAATTTGTGACAAGTTTGGTCGAAATTGGCCTAGTGGTTCGTGAGAAGAATTAAAAAATGTGAAAGTTTACGACAACAACGACAACGACAGACAACGAACAAAATTTTATCAGAAAAGCTCACTTCGGCTCAGGTGAGCTAAAAACACTGCTCAGTGTTAAAAATGCGACGCTACATTTACTGTCATGGGACTATTATCAATCTTCGTATTGCTTAAATTTAGCAAAACAAACCCCCAAAACGGAAGTTTAAATTGTTTATCGATTGTGAATTTGATAGATATTATCTTCTAGAGCAGGAAGTAAATTCATGTATCAATAAGTATGTAAATATCTGTCAAGAAGTCCGCAGATATTACTAACTGGTTATCTATACTCCAACATTAAATATTGATTGGCATTTCAGTATACGTTTTAGTTTTAACAGCTGGCCAAGGTCTGCATTATCTAAAAGATTTCATTCCAGAAACTTTCTCAAATCTACTTTTTTCATTAAAATATATACTACTTACGATATTTGAAAGGTTGTTATAGAGTAAAATAAACTTTAAAAACGATAATGATAAAACACAGAAAAAAATGTTTTTAAACATGCGCTTTGTATTTAAGTCTACTATACGTGTATATATATAAATTACGATTGTCCACATTTATCGATTTTATTTCTTTAAACAGATAATATTAAAACAATTTTACACAGGAAATGGTGTCTGCACATTCTAAAATAAAGAAACGTTATTCATTATTTGAAAAGAGGCTATATAAATGTATGTGCGATTTCTATAACATGGATCGGAATATGTAAAGGAAATATGAATTAACTTGAAGTGCTTATCTGCCACCCTATGTTCATCGTTAGAAACCTACGGCTGATAATGCTTCGTTCCTGGCGTAATCAGCATAAGGTTTCATACGTCTTCATATAGTTAATAAGTTGGAGGTTAGACATGGGGAAAATTTTATGTGATATTTCTTTATTAGTAAGTGGATTAATGATTACAACAAAAGTTTAAAATACCATGTATTGTGATTAAAATTTTTAATAAGATTCAGTTAATAAATATCCATTGGGACATTTAACTGTGCTTCAATTACAATTTACCTCAATACTATTAACTGAGAACATAATTCTAGCTTTGAATATCTCGAACTTTATTAAACATACCAGGGGTGATAAAAAGGTTCGCGAATTATTTGAATAACTTTCATCAAAAAAAGTTTTTCAGTATTGATTTGTTAAGTATTCCTTACTAATGTTAACCATTCTGCCTATGCACGAATAACATGATCTAGACGATCACTTGATCTTCTCGATATTCTTCGTAGCGTTTCGTCACAGGAACTAAAAGATTTTCCCGAATTCATATTTCTAACTATACAAAAACCATACAAAAACAGACCATTTTTCAGAAATAATCAGATCTTGGTAAAATATGTAGTCTGATTGGATAAAAATATCTTTTTTAAGAACGAGCATGATGACCACCATAAACTGAGTCCTCTGTCTTGTGATCGTCGTTTATTCAATGTGGATAATGCATGACTTCCTCCCTTTTTTTAATATCAGAAATGTTTATAGTCTATATTAAACGAAATTTTAGGGATGTAGTAATCATTTTATTGATATTCAGCTACTTTTGTAACTGTAAATTGGCGATTTCTTTATGTCATATTGCTTAACAAAGTACACATCTCATTGCCAACTTTCTTTCACTGGGCAACTAAACAATCATCATTTTTTCAAACATCTCTCTTCCTCACTAGACAGTCAATCCAATTAATGATTAAAATTTTGACTGGTCTTGAATTTGTTATTTTTATAAAAGGTGTAAATTATTATATAGTACTGCAAATGAATTTTCAAGATATACGTTTAACTTTAAGCTGTTCGTTGCTCAGTTGACCATTTTTTTCTCGAATCCTATACCGTATAAGTAGAATTTTTAGCGAGGATTTAATTTTGGCATTATTAGCGAGGGTGCCGAGATCGCTAGAATTGAATATAGCTAAAAATTAATTGCTTTTTATTTGTAATAGCTTCTTTAATATACATTTGAAAATCGCTAAAATAACATCTCGCTAAAAATAAATTACCAGTTTTGATGGACAAATCGCTAAATTTGCGTCTCGCTAAAATTTCCACTTATACGGTATTTTGTAAGAAGCATATCCTTTTAATTTCATGTAATTTACAGTGTGGTTAAAAAAATTAATTCTCAATTTTGTTACTGTTACAAAGCTGGCAATTTCTGTCTTTGGATGGCTCAGATTCAAACGTCCAGTTTCAATCCGAAGTGGTAAAATACCGCAACGAAACATTGCTATAGCTGATAGGAAAGGTTTTGGGAAGTTCACACTGACAGACTGCTCGACTTCATATTGGTTTTTAAAAAGACAGTAAGTTCTTCGATTGGAGATTTTTTGTTAATCCTGTGGCAAATCCATGTTATAAGTTATTGTTTATATTCGACATATTCAGGGAATCCAGTAATAGTTTTGTTTTGGGCCGGGGTTCCATATTTTTCTTTATATTTTGATTCCGGTCCCAAAGAAAAATTTTGGTCAAACAGTCGCCCGCTTGTGACAGTGATAAGAACCTCTGCTTTAGAGTCGCGAAGTCAGGATTCTATCCTCACTTCGCGGGTTCGAATTCCACTGTGGGATGTGAAGACCGATGCTTCGAATGGGACCGTATAAAGCGAGGTCTCGTGTCGCAGTAGGTGCTGACACGAAAAAGATCCCTCCCTGCTCAATTGCCCTGAGTGCCGAGTATAGGACAAAATTTGCAACTCTTCATCAGCAAGTGGTGGCGTCTCCATATGAGTCAATCTAATTAAAATTAGATCCTTTGATCCGCTCACCTAATATCGCTACACCTTTGTTTAGCGATCTTAGGTGAGCGGATCAAAGGATCTAATTTTAATTAGATTGCATATGAGTGAAAAATTCTCGAGATGGACTTCAAAATAACATTCAATCAATCTTATCCAGACAATCGGTCGTTTTCTGATATCATTAGACTGTTCCAGAACACAGGATGTTAATCTGGTGTTGATTGTATCATGGCTTCCATCAGAATTCTCACTGAATTGCAATCAATGGTGTGAAATGGAGTACTTCCAAAAATATTCCATCACCTCTAGATTTAAGCGATTCCCAAACTCCACTACAGTAATCTAGAATTTATGGGTAACACACTTGAGATATAATTTCCCAGTATATGTTTAAATCCGACCAATTTAAGGGAGTGAATTGTTGATACCATGGATCCAAAAGCTCGTCCTCCAGATTTTGCCTTATTTTCGGCATTTCTTTTAAAATCAATATTCACATCAAAGAGTACACATAAATAGTTGCCGCTATTTTTACACCACAAGTCTACAACACGTAACATGTCTTACATACTCGATTCAGAAACTTCAGAACTTCAGAAACCTCATAAGCAGGTTTCAGTAAATGTTCAACCAAGCATTTTTATTTACTCCTCACTAAGATATTAACAGTAGTGAAGGAGAATCTTTGAACGTACTGTGCAAGAATATATTCAAGACGTAGTATAAATCAGATGCGGATACTTAAAAATTTGAAATCACAAAATTTTACCAAAATGAACAGATTAAAAACTTACAACTTTTCAACTTTATACACAACCATTTCCCATGAAAAAATTAAATTCCAGGCTTTTCATCATCATTGACAGCTGCTTTTTCAATAAAAATAAAACTCGTACATTTATTTACCTTGCCATTGGTTATTCGCAAAATTCCGTTGTTAAAAACATTCTGATTGTACACACAAGTACTTTGAAGTCGGCAACAAAAAGATGCTTGAGTTTCTGACTGATAATATCTATGTTGTGTTTGGAGACCAGATCTTGCAACAATCTATTGGAATTCCCATGGGTACAAATTGCGCCCTGTAATTAGCAGACCTATTTTTGTATTCCTATGAACCAGAATTTGTGCAAAATCGCGTGAAAAAAAGGAAACTCATGCTGTGGTCTTCAACCTGGCACGTAGATAAATCGACGACGTATTGTCAATTAACAATGGTAATTTCTATTCTTGTGTCGATACAATATATCCTTGTGAAATGGAGATAAAAGATACCATGGAGTCTGACACATCTGTTTCATATTTGAATACAAGTATTTTCTTGAAAAAGACGTAAATGGTAATCTAACAACCAAGCTCTGTGATCAATATGATGACTTTAATTTTTCTGTAGTCAACTTCCCTTATTTAAGCAGCAATATTCCTTCATCACCTGCATATGGAATTCAACTGATTCACTAGAGCATTCTATATGCATGAACAATTTCTAAAGCAAGGTAAATTATTGACAAACAAGTTGATGAAACAAGAATATAAGCAGTATTGGTCAACGTCATAATTTCGTAAGTTCTATGGTCGAAACGAAATGACCTTGTCAGGAAATACAATTTATCGTTGAATCAAATGCTGACTTTATGATTTCATACTAACTGTTAGACCACTATTTATAATATACCGCTGTATTAACGACTTAATTTTCCGTTATTCCCCGATCATGACAAGGAATACACGACGGGATTGGCAGGCCATGTTCACTCCTCCATGAAACCTGATGCCACCTCTTCAGTTTTATATAGTTTTAAAAAATTCTTTATACCACAATTTTCTCAGTAATTTTTCATCCGAAGTTATTTCCCCTTGTTCGTCATAGCATTCCGTGGGATTGTGTCTTTTTTATGAGAACAAAGCCGTTTACTTTGTTCCCAGAACTTCTGAGGATCATCTGGGCAAACAGACTTGATATTTAGAGCTAATGATCTCTTATACGTTCTTTCATAGTAACGAAAATATTTTTCTGAGGCGTTCTGTGCATATTTTTTCCCGTAATTCACGCTTAATATGATGATCTTTTACATTGCGTTTAGGGTGCATTTTTTAACCATATATAAATTACATTAACTTTATCGTACATGCAATGCAACTTTGGGGAAAATCTACCGTCCAGGTATTCTAGATCTTAAGGGACCGTCTCAAAATACAGGTTCATTTACTATAGGATTATGTAGGAAAGTGCCACTTTTTAACACTTTAAAGCATATTATACAAATCGTACTACAATATACGTTTTGTTAAAACTATAATATATGAAGAGTAATACTATATTGTACATTATATGTAAAAAACACAAAATTCTACCCTCATGTTACCAGAGGGTAACAAAAAATGCAAAAAATTAAAGAATTTTCCTTTTTTTTATGAGTACTACAAAATATAACGGGCACAAAAGATTTATATGAAAACTTAGGAAAATATTGAAGATATTCTTAAATTTCTATGTTTTAAATTTCAATAGCGTATGTTTATTACTTTTTCTTTAATAACATTTTTATGACCCATTTCTTAAGAGCTTCAGTTTATCATAACGTCAAAAACACACTATAACGACGTTAAACTACCTACCAATTGCAAAATCGGTTAAAAAATCAGTTATATAAAACTGTGCTTACATTTTTAAACCTGTTATTTCTTAAGTTGATTTAATTTTATTAATGAAGTGAAAAAAAGTGCTTTAAAACAGAAAGTAAGCTTACTATAATGCGCGAAATATTGCGCAATGAAAACCAAACTCGGCCCCCTTAAAATACTATTTTCAAGGTCTCTTAGAGTGTCCATAGTTCAGTTAACTTGTCGTTTAAGTACGGCTTGTGTCTACGCATTTTAGGGGCACTTGCATATGAAGGACGGGAGTTCAGATTAGGTTGGTTGTCGTTTTCATCAAGGACAACTTATATTTGCGTTGAAAGTACTCATTATTTTCGTTTAATTAAATGTTGAGCTTAATATTTTAATATTTAATATGAATACAGTTTCAACATCAGGTAAGCATTTTTAACTTGCACTTGCGTCAAATAAAAATTAAGTTTAAGATTTATTTCAAGGGAAACTGACGTAGGGGTATGTCATTGTACTGCAGTTCGAAAATTTAATTTTTATTACAATAATGTGACCTTAATTTGGGCGAAAAACCATATGACCTTAAAAAGTGCGTTGAGATGTATTTTGTTATTTATGTGGTACACCACCTACAAAAAATACATTGAAAACAATGTGTTCTATAATTTTGAAAAATGGCACTGTCCATTTTCTTCCTATTAAGTCCAGAATGTTGCACTTTCCAGCATTCATAGGCGAAGCAAAGTTCAAACTGGATATGTAATAGGTTTGCCATCATGTTTCGGGAGGGGAATCTTTTAGGGATAAACCTCCCTCTCCTTAAACAGATATAGTAATCGTTTGGAGTGTTCTGGTCCTTATCCTAAAATTTACGAAAATCAAGTTAACTGATACAGAATATTTGCTTAAAACTGACCAATATCGATTATAACTTATATACAATTTTTGTAAGAGATTTATGAGAAATAGAGAGAGAGAGAGAGAGAGAGAGAGATGATTTCTAGAGCAACGTCTGACGTGAATAGATGGAATTTTAGTGATAAAAAATACATTTATGTTAACAGATTTAAAGATTTTATGTACCGGTATTTTGATTCAGTAGGCCATGTTATATTAAGAAGTTTTTTAGCCTTTGACGCAAATACTTATTATATTTAGAGGGGGAAATATGAAAATGAATCATGAAAATGAAATAGTAATATTTGACAGAAGTAGAAGTTCCTGGATGAAACAATGCAATATATCAAAAGATGACAGAAGGATACACACGTGTTGGTCGCCTTCATGGAAATACTGGTCGGATCTAAAGGCACGTGGTTGGACATTAATGGGTTGCCCATTTCAAACATATTTGATAATCATCCAGTGCTTAATACCGGTATTTACATTTGCTGATGTCTTTTTTGATATAACAATGCCAATAAATTTGAAATTCAATTTTCAATGACTTGCAGTTGGTCACATGATCAGACATTCTTGCGTATGGAAAGCGAACTGCACAAGCAATTTGGAAAGTTCTGACTGTGACGTCACATGACGTCGTAGATAATTTACGTTGCATTTCAAAATCAAAGTCGGATTAATGCCTGTATTTTTTGTAACATGAATAAAAACGTAAAATATGAATATAAGAAATAAAATATCAGCTTTTGGAGTTTCATTGGGTTATGATATGAAGTCGGTACGTGACCAAATCTACTATAACGCCCACCGATTTCATGTCATAGCCCAATGAAACTCTAAAAATGATATTTTATTTCTTAAATGAATATAAGCTATTAATAAAAATGCTCACAATTATGATGAATTTTTGGAAAATGAATACTTTAATGCATAAAACCTTTTGAAACCCCATAATTACATAAGCAGATTTAATAAGCAAGGTGCATGAAGATTATGCAACCATCAGTGGTTTGTGGAACCTTGACAAATTGTCCATTTAGGTACTTTCAATATTGTAAATTCAAGTCAGAAAAGTGAGATTCCCTGTAGTGGGAGGAGCTAACAGCAACTATAAATTGAGAATATTAAAATTCATACCAACAATTACCTTGAGTACTTATCCAGGATGGTTGGTGGAAGTACTGTAGTATTGGTGTGTGTGGTCCTGTTCTTGGTAGCCCCAAGAGAAGGTAGGTCAATTAAAACAGACCATTTTCAGTTGTTAATAATATTTTAAAAGGTTGCAATATAGATATGTTAACTTAATCAACAGGAAATTGTCGTCCATTTCTAACTTACAAATAACAAAATCTATTCAACATACTATAAGCAGCAGACGAAACAAGGGGATATTGGCTAACCCTAAAGTGCAACATTTCTTAATTTAAAAGATATGTCAAAGTTATACACACTGCTCTTTCAAGGTTACGCATATGGATTTTCAAGCAAAGTAAAGACAAATATCATTAACCAACAACAACCTATACTCTTTGCTAAGTTTTTCCCACTAAAGGACAGATGATACAAAAAAATAGATAGTTGGATTGGTATATATTTCTGGGTCTATTTTTGTTGCAAATGATGCAGCTAATAAAATTTCAATATTTTAATTAAGAATTTGTAATCCTTCTATGATGTTCAAAATTCTACCTTCTTGTAGCCCTCTTTGTTACATAATACAAATATTTTTCGTTTCAAATTCCATTTTTGTGAAAACTAAAAAACTACGCGATTAAAATGTTCATTTTACTTATTGAAACATGACACAGGTTGTTATTTTCAATTTTTAGAACAAAAATTGTTTGTATCATGTGCAATAAAGTTTCAATATTTTAAGAAAATTGCGACTGTTCTACGAAGAATGTCTATAAAAATTAAGTAAGCATTTGAAAAATACAGAATTTCTTTTCTTCAGTTTAATTTCAGTTAAGAATAATTACTTTTTCTAAATATTGAACAATTGTCATATTAGTAAACATATCGTTAATGATGCATGTTTTTGTTTATATTACATTAATTGATTAACGGCTTTTTAGTGTTGTCTATTTTGCTATATATTGATATATTTTAGTTGCGTATTCATTTATTTAGTAATAAATGACTATTCAATGTCCAACCTTGTAATGTCTTTTGTGTCAAACAGCACCGCCACATCAAGTATTCATAAGTAAAAATTTTACACACGCCTAAAACAGCAGTAAATATCAAATTCTAGTGATTAACATCTATTTAACATACAGTAAGTTCCAGACAAAAAGATATGTATAAATGCAACATCTTTTCATTTAGTATTTTGTCAGGGTTATAAACACTGCATTCTTAAGGTTAGGCGTACGACTTTTCAAGCAAGGAATAGGAAAATGCCAAAAATCAACAACTAACTCTTCACAAAGTTTTACTCACTTTAGACAAAGTTTCAAAATTTTAAGATACATTTGAAGATACATGTATCATATGAATAAATCCTGCAATAAGTAATTATTTAAATTTAGTTTTACCCGAGAATTTGTTTTTATTTTTCTACATTAAAAAATAAATTTTGCAATCAAGCAAGAGAGAAGAAGAAAATTATGAAGAGTTTACCAAAACCAATATCTGTATTTTTGTAAAGAGTTCTTATTAAATAGCAAAAAGCGTGTTAAGATCGATGTTTTATTTCATTTCATTATGTTTGTCATGTGGTTATTTATCTAGAAGTTAAATATTTAAATATCTCTTCATATATAAATATTTTGTTTCATTTTTTATTTTGTTTTCTTTCAAAATAAATGAATTACAGTACTTTAGCAAGTTAGATTATCAAGATTTTTTAAAGCAGGAAAATGCTTTTACTATTTGCTTTTACGCAGATTTCCTTTCACAATATTATGGGATCATTAATGTACATAATAACGAACAATGAATAAGTAACGATTATTAATACATTTTTATCGTTTTTTTTTTTTTTTTTTTTTTTTTTTTTTTTTTTACATATATGTATATTAGGTGTATTCTAATAAAGCGAGTGAAATACGTACACATTTATAATTTGATCTGCACGGTTCGTAGTTACCTTTGACACTATTAAGTAATTATGTATCAAAACCGGCATTTATTAGTGTGGATTATTATTGTTTCCATCAATTGATTGTACAATAAGATTGTAAGATGAAAAAGAAAAATATTGATGGATGTGAAAATAGACTACATTTGAATTCCATTGTTTTATAGGGATAGGATGTCCATGTCCTAAAATTTGGGATCCTGTGTGTGGCGCAGATGGGTATACTTACGGAAATACTTGTTTCCTTCTATGCGCGTATGTTAAAAATATATATGTTATATTTTCCATTAAATGAACAGAAAGAAACTTAACTAGAACAATTGGCAGAAGATATATACATGTATAACAAAGAAGCGGTCAAACAAACTCGTTTTCCTCACATGAAAGGGAAATATTTAACGATAATGATAATTGTTCAAGCAGATTCTTTATTCTTTCAGGATCAAAATGTTTTAACAGAACAAAATTTTACAAAATTACAAACCTTTCAAAGCATTTTTTTTATTGAAAAAGAATTTTATACAAGATAAAATCTTACTTTTTCTTTTATCAACAGTGGTGTCCCCATATATTGTAGAGGAGAATGTCCTTGCTACAGACGCCAATAAACAAAACAGAGACAACACTTTACAGTAATGTCACCCGTCACCTAAAAATCAAGTATATATTCTCTTATATCTGTAAAAGTGAATTTTCTTGTTTAATAAAAACGGCATTCTAAACCTAGTTATTTCTTATTTTGTGCTTCAATCCTTTTTTTCTCCAACTCTCCTGTCAACTCAGCAGCTTTGCAAAATTAACCAATAAGCAAGGGCATTACTTTACTATAATTAAAATGTTCAACACAATTAATAGGATAAAATGAGGTTTTTCAAATGAGTTGGAAAACATTCTCAATATGATGTTCTTGTTGTGAGGATTTTTAAAAGTTACAACCAATTTTTCATTGATTCTTGGGTTGTTTCCCCTGAAAAGTTTCCATGGCTCTTCAGTTAAAAAGTATTATATTCTTTTTCTTCCAGGATATTTATATCAAGTTTGGTTGAAGTTGTTCAAGTATTTCCAAAGAAGTCGAAATATAAACTGTTTAGAGACTTCACATGCCGGTCAGATAAATGTTTAGACAAGAAGTGAACATTTTCTGAAAGGAAAATCTCTTGATTTTCAGTTCAGATGTGATAAAATTACGAGAGTAACTGTAGTTATGTTTATGGCCTTATTTATTTGTGCATCCCTTTGCTGTCTCAGTGAAAAGGGATAGAGTACATAGAGATGTATTACATTTGACTTAAATAAAAGGTTTCTTTTTCAAAATACTAGTAATAATAATTTCAGTTCATACAAAAAATCATAAAAAGAGTCTGAAATATAATTTAAAATTTGCCGTATCCTTTTCTCTAAAGAAGATTAGGATTATTCAAAGAATGAAATGTTTTCGTTGTATATGTGTGTTAATTATGGGGTAAAAGTAAAGGCTTCCGAAATTGTAGGATAAAAATAAGCATGTAAAATTGTCACAACTGACCTCAAGTTGTGATGGATTCGTTAAATCAGAATTTACAAACCAAAATAAATAATATTTTGTAAGACCTCCTGTATACCAAGAAACAACAAGATTTATAAAAATTAACAATAAGTTTATCTACATATGTACAATAAACATGAAAACGGCCAAAAGTTCAATCATGGTCATCACTGGACAGATTCACACTTCACACCACGTCGCAATGTATGGTCCACCATATTGTCCCTTCCGGTCCACCATATCCCAAAAGTATCCTCACCATGTACACCAATCCTCCCTTCCAGAACAAAAGCTTAATATACAATTTTGGTCACCTACAATTTTCATAGGGTTTTCTAATAAAATATTCAAAACACATATCTGTTCAATATACTAGATTTTACGAACAAATAACGAAAGAAAACATGTATTTGTCGTTTAACAAGTAAATGAATTAGAGCGTAAATATATACATTCTCGCTATATTGCTATCAGTTTTACATAGAAAATTGCTCTTTAAAGCTAACAACAAAAATATTGTAAAGTATAAAAACTTACTGAGCTGTGGCATTTTATACATAAAAACCATACTGTCGGCCCCCAGGTCTTGCTCGCAACGCCGCTACAAACATCCCTGAATCCCAAGATCACACAGCAGGGGAAACAGCTAGAACACACCCAAGTTCACACAGCATGGGTTATATAAAAGGCACACCCAAGATCACTAAGCATGGGTAAAGTATCACTCACGGCGTCCAGACCTCATCTGACACACACTAGCCAACACCCAGTATAAATAACTGACCAAACTACTCAAACGGGTTCGACGAGTATACGTTGATAAAAATAGAACAAATACAACTCAGTGACCAATAGTGCGTAAATGAAATAAACGATAACTCCTAATGCCAAAATAAAGATAACTCTCACCGATATACAATGTACAATAAGCTAATATCAAACATTGACACAATGTCACTTGTGACAAAAATCAATATCAACACAAAAACGGAAAAGCAATGTAACCGTTAAATTCTGAAATTTCTTATATAATCTTTACTTTACTGTTAACTGTAATTTCTAGAACATTAAAGAAAGTCTCTTGATGTAACCATTTTCTATGTATGATTAATTTTTATTTATTCATTTACTGTAGATGATCTACATGATAAATGAAGTGGCCTGTTATTATAAAATGAAATACATGGATATAACGAACAGTATTCAAGCTCAATTAATCCATTGAACAATAATTCTTAGGATGATTAATTGACTGATTGTATATTGTTATACGTCCCTGTTGATAATTTTTCACTCATATTGAGACGTCACCGTATGCCGGTTTAGGGCTTAAAATTTTGACCATTACTAAGCACTCAGGGCCATTGAGCAGTGAGGTATAATAGTGCCGAGCGCATGGCAAAGGAACAGTTGCTAACCATTTTATCGACTAGGTCAGTCACGACCGAGATACGAACTCACGACCCCCCTGTCACGGAGAGAGCGCTCTACCGACTGAGCTGCCAGGAACGGTTTCCTAGGATGAGAGCAAACACGGATCAGGTGCGAGGGAGGAGTGAGCGTACCCCAACGCCCGGTACTCCTTGCCATTATCGAAAAATAGCGGAAAATCCGCCGACAATTTAGTGTAAATTATGGTCAAACAATAAGTAAGTATGAAAAAGTCAGTCAGCATTTGACTATATGAAAACTTGTATTCGCTGACAGGTCATTACAACGACCCTAGAACCTAACAAAATATAAATTGAAAAGAGACTGCTGACATTCTTGTTTCATCAACTTTGCCAATAAAAAAAACTCTTTTTAGAAATTGTTTATACGAACATGTTGGGCATACTCTTGCAAATCGAAAGAACTGATAGATATAAACTCCTTGTGCAGGGTATTTTGCTGCCTAAGCAAGGGCAGTCGATGATTAAAAAGTTAGTCAAGTTTATAAACAAGAGGCCCACGGGCTTTATTTGTCATCTACATTTCATGTAACAACTTTCCAACAAATGAATTTTTTTGTTTCAAATCAGAGGCCATGAAATTCGCTATTTTGAAAGTTGAACCATTACTCATACACTGGGCAATCTTACTTTGATTACTTAAAAGCCAGAGACAGAGCAAAGAAACAAAGAAGATATGCATTTCCACTGCATAATCAGACTTGCCCAACCACACAGAAACCCCTAGTACTACATGTGACTGGGGCCACACATTTCACAATTTTGGTAAAGGCACCCTTGCTCATTATTAATGTTTGATCAATACCAACAAAAAGCGGATTTCAAAGCATTTAATATTTAATTTATTTTCAGTATATAATTATTAAAGCCCATCCACCCCAGGCATGCCTGCCCAAGGGCCTTGAAATTCACAATACTGGAAAAATCACCCTTAAGCTTCCTCATCATGACTATGTACTTTAATCATCAACATAATACCCAGTAACAAAGGAGATTTTTTAAAGAATTAATGCATTTTCACTGCATAATCATTGGAGCCCGCCCTAACACCAGAACCCATGACCCAGAAGCAATGAAATTCACATTATTGGAAGCTGTGCTTTTCTTCATCATACCTATGTAAATAGTTCATTGGCTTTAACGCGCAATTGTTTATTATAGCTTTTTGAATTATGAAAAAAATTAATATATTATTAAGATATAAAACAAGAGTCCTAGGGGCCACATCCCTCATCTGAGCAAATGGCTAGAAAAAAGCAAAACATTAGTTAAGTATTGAAAAAAATATAAAATTGGGTACAGGGGAGAGGTGGGGTTTGAACAAACTTATACCCACACTTCCTAAGTAATTTTTTGAATTGATATGACACAACGGCTGAAAATTTTTATTGATCCTTTGTTATGATCCACTATAATGGCTCCTATGTTCTCCTATTTAGAAGACTAAATCTATATTACCTTTTTTAATGCTTTTATGTTGATGACCCCTCGGGGGTATTAATTTGAACATACACTTTCAGAGAATGCTTTTATATAACAGGTCGAGGAAACTATTTTCTGTGACCTCGGAATAAATTTACATGTTAAGTGAGAAACCGACGTGACTGACAAATCGACCAATCAGCTCAATGAGTTGCATTATGGTCTACTACAAAAATACTACACGTGTGTTTCTAAAAGGCCCAATTTTTCAAATCGCTCTCGGAAAAACCTGATATATTTTTCCAAGCATTTTACACACTTAATACAATATGAACATCATCATCTACTAATTCCATGCTCAAATTTATATACAAATGATTTACAATGATAACAAATAGGGTTTTCTCCACTCCATTGTACAATTCCGTTTGTTGACAGCTTTTCCAGTGCTGTAATTTCAGTGAAAAGTCAATTTCACGTGACTATTCCTTGGTCCAAAAACAATCAACTCTGAGGTGTGTTCATGTATTGTCAATGTTTCCAACGTATACAACTACGAAATATTTGCTCTCACGTTCTATGATCAATGTGCATGAGGGTGCAGGTAAATAATTTTTAAAAAGTGCAACTTAAGAATTCTTTTTTTTTATAAAATGCAACTTTTAATTTCTAGTAAGAAATAACGGAACAACAACTAAATAAACTTAACCAGTAACATGGCAAATTAACGAATATCGAGTTAAAGAACTTGAGTCTTATTTACTTGTGATGACTTTGTGAGCGGTATTTCAAAGTACTATTTAACAAGGAAAACTTACTTTGTTTGTTAATGTGAGCATGGGGAATCTTAATTAGTACCCAATCTTCGCATTTTTCATAACACATTTTTAAAAAATTGTTAGCTGACTTTCCTGCAGTCGTTTGCATTTGCGTCCTAAATTCCCCTGATTCACGTGTTTGTAGTAAAAATAAACATGTAGTAGGCCATCATGCTTTTCGGCTCATTCACTGGATTGGACCATTGTTTGCTGTGAGCACCTCTGTGCGCAATCGCAACAATATCCATATAAGGTAGTTTCCTCGACCTGTATAACTATGACCAAACATGGGTTTGCTGTTCTTGAGAAAAAGATTATTCAAGACTTTTCCAATGTATTCCTATGTTAAACTCTGATACCCCACTGTGGCCCCGTCTCACGCCGGGGTAATGATTTGAACAAACTTCGATCTACACTACATGAGGATGCTTCCTAATGAGTTTCATATTTCTGGTCCAGTGGTTCTTAAGAAGAAGATTTATTTCCCTATGAATGCCTTTATTAACTTTGATAACCCACTGTGGTTCCCCCTTCCCCCCTCGAAGGTCATGAATTTGAATCCCCATACTTGAATCTACATTACATGAGGATGCTTCCACATGAGTTTCATCTTTTTTGGCCCTCTGGTTCTTGAGAAGAAGATTTTAAAAGATTTTTCCTATGTATTCCTATATTAAACTTTGATATCCCACTGTAGGTCCACCCTACTCCCGGGGATTACGATTTGAATAAAATTGAATCAACACTACATGAGGAAGCTTGCACATAAATTTCATCTCTCCTGGCCCGATGGTTCTTGCGAAGAAGATTTTTTTAAAATGCCATGATTTTTTTTAATTATTCACAATTATCTCCCCTTGGAACAGTGGGGGGGGGTTGGCCCTTTATTTAAACAAACTTGAATTTCCTTTACCCATGGATACTTTGTGGCAAGTTTGGTTGAAATAGGACCGGTGGTTCTTGAGAAGAAAATGAAAATGTGAAAAGTTTACGACGACGACAGACAACGGACAAATTTTGATCTGAAAAGCTCGCTTGAACCTTCGGCTGAGGTGAGCTGAAGGTGATCTAATAAACAGATGTTCCATTAATAGTTGCCAAAAGGAAATAAATAACCTGTTTAATTTTTTGAAAAGCAATTCATTTATGTAAGTCATGCTTTTAGTGTCAGAGCAACAGTCCGGCCCCGGAGAAGAATTGATAGAACCATGCATCAAAAATATCACATAAAAATAATACATTATACTTGTATAATCCGGAGTAAGGTTTAAATAAAATTGAATTACTTTTTTCAAAATTAAGAAAAAAGAAATAAAATGCAGTTATATTAGGAAAAATACTTTTAAAACAATCTGTTTGAACACCTGAAAAGAAAATGAAAAAATTGTTATGAATTTTTTTTACAATATGACCTTAAACAAGATTTAACTCAGTCTTAAGAGAAGACATAAACAAATAACAACAATTACAAGTATATAACATGTATTTTGAATTATCCTTCGTTAAAATATCTGAGTTACCGAATATTTTATTTAATTATCAACGGAATGAAGAAATGGTCTTTTTAAAAACTATAAAAACAGACTTTAAGTCTATAACCCGCTTAGGTACAGCTCCACGACATAAGATTTGTCAGTATTTCCCAGAGATTTTTAAAGAATACTTGTTTGATTCCTATAGTTTACTTATATAAACACTGTCTTCTACGTATAAATAAACATTGATGATTCTTTTACATATCAAAATTGAAGATGATATAAGTTCATGTATAAAAAAAATTATATAAATGTAAATTTTCTTTGTATGCTGAATCAATAGCATGCCCCGCTTTTTCGCTGTAAACCATATATTTACATCCACGTGCACTGAATATTTTCTTCTTTATTTCTTAAGAAAACCCATTGCTTTCATCACTGCATGAACTACATTAGGCATATCACCTGTACAGATTTCTTGATCAGTGGCCGTTCCATCAATGAAACGTACAAGACGTTCGCATCATTAACACAATAATTAATATTTTTAATCCTACTTAAAATGATAATTTAAACAGATATAAATATAAACAATAAAATGTCTTTCTTTGTTTGTTATTACTGGAATGAACGGTCGCAGCTATTGCAGAAAAAATTTACATTACATATGTATTTTTTCTGCAACAGCTGCTTCCGTTCATTCCAGTAATAACAAACAAAGAAAGCATTTTATTGTTTAAATATCAACTAAAAAAATCGAATAATAGGGAGGTTAACGCTCGTCAGGTAATTTTATAAAACGGATATAACTGATGTAGTTTAACGTAACTGTTGTCATTGTTATTTTGGAGCTCTCAGAATGGCACATCTCTTCGTTTTCCTTCTCACAACTGCTTTCTTTGTCAAAGAAAGTTATTAAGGTACAGTAATTCTACTTTTCATTCATTAACTTATATGTACAACGAACGAAATAAGAAAAGTATTACAAAGATTTTTTTTAAAAGATAGAATGTATTTTCCGAGATTATTTAGGTCGATGAATGTTTGCTATCCTCATTTTTGTTTCTGATTTATTACCTATGGAGAAGCAACTAGGGTATTTTTTCAGTTTTGATTACATTTCATGTATCACGAGATACAAATAAAGTACGGAGCATCTCTGTTTCTTTGCAAAGCATGCCATTTTTTCATTGTAAAAATCATGGCTCTATCAAATATTTACTTATATCCAGAAATTCCTTTGTTTTTAATGTGAATTGTATAAATTATATTATTATTCGTTCTGTATTCAGCACGTTGCATTTGCACTACCCAGTATGACCCGGTATGCGGAACAGATGGCAAAACTTACTCGAATCCTTCATATATGAGCTGCACGTAAGGAAGAAACATACATTACCAGAGATCCTTTTTAAGAACTCTAAATTTGCTACAATATATACACATTGACAAGGACCTTATTTTACTTTTCCAGAAAATTGTTTCTTTTTAACTTTTTTTCTAGCTATAGGTTACTTTGAAACTTTTCAGTCAAAAAAGTTGAATACATGTATATATTTTCATGTTCTTGTTTAATGATGTCCATAATTTTTTCTAGACCAAATGTCCGGATTGCTTATCGAGGAAGATGCCCCTGTTGTGAGTTTTCAAACAATATCTTTTGTCTTAAAAAATTCTACTGATACAGTGTAATAATTCAATTCCACATGTGCAATTTTTATTTTATTTTGTTTTGCTAGAATAATAACAACTATTTATTTTAAAGCACCATGTATATGCACGGCTCAATATGATCCAGTGTGTGGAACGGACGGGAAAACGCACTCTAACATTTCATGTATGCGCTGCACGTACTTATGTTTTGTATTGTTTATATTTCAACGTTTTTTTTTTCATTCATGTGCCTTAACAGTATAAACGTTTTGCAAAATTTATATATTCTTACCGAGTCCGAATTGAATTTTGAGCTTGAATACTGTTTGTTATCTGGATATTTCATTTAAAATATCTTTTGATATTTTTTTTCGGGGGGGGGGGGGGGGGGGTTAGAGAGAGAGAGAGAGAGAGAGATGGAGAGAGAAAAAGTATCCTGACAAAGACTAGAAATGCCAACATGTATATAAATTGTTGTTTGTGTTCATGTTTTCAATTTTCTAAATTATATTTCTTTCACATGTGATATATTAGATATATGAAGATAACGAACGGGGTCCAGGTTCTAAGGATCATTAAACAATACATAATTTATGCAGACTAAACATTGATCTCCAAAACATCAGAGGTGAGATCAGGTGCCATGGAGGAGTGAGCATTCCCTGCCAACCAATCACACCCATCGTGTCCTCCTTGTCAAATCCATCAACAATTCAGGGTTTAAACAATGACCTTTCAATTAGTATGAAAAATATCAATCAGCATTGTACTCGCTGACAATGTCATTGTATCGACCATAGAACTTACTTAATGACGACTTCAAACTAGACTGCTGATAATCTTGTTTTATCAACTTGCCTGTAAATAATGCACATTGTTTAAGGACTTGTTCATGCGTAGAGCATGGTCTTGCGTATCGAATCAACTGAGAGATATAAACCCCGTATGCAAGTGGTGAAGATTTTTGATCCAATAATCCGAAATAAATGTACCATTCTAGAAAATGTCGTGAATATCAAATTTATTGTTAATTCAATTCAGTTGAAATATACATAGAAATTTCTTGAAAAAAAAACTTATTGTAAGACCCCCCTCTGTATTGTTGGTCTTTGAAGGAAAATATTGTTACAGCACTTGATTTCAAGATAAAACTATTTTAATTGTATTTTTGATATAAAAAGAACAAAGAAAGTATCTAAATACGGAAATATTGACGAATGTTTTCATGACAAGGAGCACATGGCGGTTAGCAAATGATTTTTTCTTCCCCATGATACCTGATCCTACCCCTAATGTTTTTGGAGGTCCTTGTTTGCTCTACTCCTAATTTGTATTGTTTGAATTTATTTTTGAGCTTTAATATTGTCTATTATCTCTATACATTTAATTTGTGGAACAGTTTAAAAAACGAACCTATAAATTTCAGTTTGAAACAAATTATTTTATCTTTGTTTACGTACAGGCCAGGTGTGAAAGTTGCCTGTAAAGGTGAGTGTCCCTGACCCCGGCCCTGTAACTGTGAGGGTAAGCCTAAGTCCCCCGTGTGTGGAGTAGACGGCAGGAACTATGACCATCCTTGCTGGGCACGGTGTCAGTAAGTTAACCTTTATGTTTTATTATGTAATTTTATGAGCCATAATAAAATGTATTGATATGAAAAAAGAAATATTAATAAAGAACTAATATGTTTTGGCTTGAATGTTAAAATTGAAAAAAAAGTATTAAAAAATAAATAAAAGTCACCTTTAGTCATTTACTTATTGAAAATTTTACTTTAAAACCATCTATTGTATCTCATTGCAAACCTTTAACATCTCTAAATTTACATTGAACTGATCGTATTTGCAATATGTTTAAAATCTGTTATTGTAATTGTAAAAATTGTGAATTCTTTCAGTTTCGAGTGCTGTCTTTTTATAATTATCTTTTTTTTCTTTTTTTTAACAGCAATATAGCAGTATAGTGCAATGGATACTGTCCCTGCAAAGGATATGGAAAATGAAATGGTATCAAAATTTTATTTTTGTGAAGATAATAAAGTGACAGAAATAAATAATCTGTGAAAGTTAGACCTATTATACATATCGAGGGAAATGTGAAGATTAATTCACCAAAGAAAATCATATTCACAGTGGAGAATATATTTCTTGGCTGAAGAAATCTTCATATTTCCCGAACATTCATGTAATGCATTGTTAAAAATACCGAAACAAGCAAAATCTTCAATTAAATAAACATAAACTTTCAAATTCAACAACGCTTTCAAATTCATTTTCATTTTTTACGCAAAGTTACTGAAACCCTTTGACACATCACTAATCAGCAAAGAGCAAGAGCCACTTTGGGCCTTATTTGGCCCTGGGAATTTCTGAAAAATCAAAACTGCTCAGTTTAGGTTGCAAATGCAGTATTTATAACTTGGAAAGTTGGTGACCACGTATCTATTAATCGTGACGTAATTTCCCATCTAGTCAATGCATTATGACGTCATAAAATGTGTAATTTTCCTCATATCTGTAAATTCCTTTGAAAATGACCTAAAGTTGAAGCATTATTTTCAATATTTCATATAGTGCACAACCTCTGATCCAAAATATGCAAATACATAATGAAAGCCCTGTTTCTGAAGATCAGAAAACATGTTTTATTTTTTGGATCGTGGGCTGTGCTCATATTTTAATTCTTTGCTGAAGGTAGTCAAATACGCATGTTTTCTGCAAATTTCAAGAACATTGCAATTTCTCAAACCTGTTTTCCAATATCTGGATTCTCAAAACGAAATTTTATTAAAATAAAAGCACCAAGTGTCTGCTTAATTTTGATATATGAAACGGGAAAGAGGGTGATAGTTAATTAATTGATATAAGTACAGGGCCGTTTTATGCATAAGATGGCTCTTGCTCTTTGTGACGTAAACCAGGCTATTGTCTACTACTCTCTAGGTAGACTATGATGAAAAGCATGCCGACGACCGTTAAAGATGTAGTTTTATGGCCTGATCACATGATAATCGAGAACCAATCAGAAAACGCATTGTGTAGAATAATTACAATGAGGTATAACAATATTTGTTATCTTAGTTTATGAAATGCAGTTTTAATTCAAATGCAATGCAATATAAAACGTTATGGATGATGTGAAGAAAAAAGAGCAATTTTCTTTAAATTTGCAAATAGAATAATTCTTTTAAATCGTAAATATTTACTCATCTACAAACAGTAGAGTCGCCCGCGTAGCGCAGTGATTAGAGCGTCTGCCCTATACTAGTAGTCGCGAAGTTCAGAGTTGATCCTTACGTCGCGGGTTCAAATCCCATTGTGTGACGTGGAGACTGGTCTTTCGGGTGAAACCGTATAAATCGAAGTCCTGTCTTGTAGTAAGTGCTGGCACGAAATAGATTACTCCCTGCAAAATGGCCATAAGTGCCGAATAGGGAAGAACATTTGAAGCTCTCCACCAGTAAATGGTGGCGTCTCTATATGAGTGAAAAATTCTGGAGAGGGACGTGAAAAGACATACAAGTAAACGAAACAAAGATGATTACTGCAATTTAGAACCTCATGACTTTTATTCTAAATCTGAAATCCAACTTATATTCTGTGTTCAGTAACAATGAAAATACAACAAAACCAGATAGTTCTGTTTAACCAACCTGTACTTCATTTTTAATCCTAACAATTCTGCATCAGTATCAGCAATAATAATAACAGCATTACCAGGATCAGCATCAGCAAGCAAAGCTAACATTAGCTTAACCTACTTAATAACAAAATTGACCTACTAACATAATATCAATGAGGTTTTATTTTCTAAAGAATGACAGGAAAAGAAAATTAGTTTAAGTATTAAAATTATTCATACATAGTGAGATATTAGGCACTTTTATTGTTTTAAACGGCAATGCTGAAATTCAATTATTCATTTCCGGTAGGCTTATGCTACTTCAGTTATCATTGACCTAATTATGCTACAGCATCAGGATAAGAATTACAAGTATCAAATCCGGAAAAAAAAAACAAAGGCAGCTTTCAAATCAGCAAGCAAAAAGCATAGTGTTTAATGATAATTTAATGTATTTTTGATACGAAACACACACACATATAATATAGTTTCTAAGTTAGGTATTAAAATTCAATAAAAAGTTTACAAAAGATAAAAAAAAGAATCAAGGCAAGGAAGAAATTCAGCAAACAAACTAATGAAAAATGCAGGAAGATAAATTGACAAAGTAGGATTAATAAGAATTTGTCAGAAATTATGCCCGGGGATTCAACATGTTTTAAATAAAATCTTAAATTCTTTCTGTGCAAAGTTAGAAAATAATCGATCCGGAAGAAATAGATAGCATTAAAAAAATTAGAATATGTGTTTTTGGAAAAATTATGAAATAATGAAACCTTTCAAAAAATGTTTCCATGCACTCTTTTGTTGAAAATGCCGTCTGTCGGTGTTATTTTCGTTCCATGATCAACTTTTCCTAAACCACTAGGTCAATTTGTACCAAGTTGACCACAAAGAAATTTTGAATAAAATGAACTTAAATTTGTTTACATTATAAAGAATCTATCCCATCTCAAGAGGGATACATGTAAATACAAAATCTAAACATCTGTCCAGAAACAAATTGGCCAGAAAAGATGAAGGCTATATGAATTTTTTTTCATTTATATCGTACATTTAGAATTGACCTCGGGGGACAGCAGGATAAGATTACTGTAAGCGATTAGATATTTAAAAGCAATATTTGAATAATATTATTTTATCAATAACAACAAACTCTTGGTAAGTCATATTTATATGGAAGCATTGTCAGGTGCAATATAGGTTCAAGTTTGTTAAAATCATGATAGACCGGGAACAGTGTATGGTACAGCCACAACAGAAAATGAATGTTGGATGTAAGGATGATTAAATCAACTCATTGTTCTGATGAGAAAACAAACCCAGAAAGGAAATTATCAGTAATATAAATATAAAATACCCTTAGCAATATTCATTTCAGTGAATAACGATTAAATGTTTACATCGGAATACATAGTATATCAACCCTTTTTTTCTTTTTAAACATTATGATTTACAGAATTTGTCCAACATAGGTGTGGGAAGCAAATTGAAAGTGAGAAGGGGTTGGGGGTTGGGTAAACCCCGATTTTCAATGCCGCATAATGTCTATTTTTGCAAAAAAAAATTGGTGTGGGGGGGGGTAGCCCCCCTAGCCCCTCCGGTTCCGACGCCTATATTCAAAATTTTGTACCAGAAAAGACGAAAACACTTGCTTTGGCCCTCAACTCGACATATACATCTCGACGTATTCTCAATTAACAATGTTTATTTCCTTTTTTATGTTGTAACGATATATCAAGGTGAACATGAAATTAACGATAAAACAGCGTTTGACACATCTGATAATTTTTTGGATATTTTACATGTTCTTGAAAAGACATTGATTATAATCAGATAATTATACAAGCACGTTTAATACTTTTACAATTAACCGGTCAATAAACAAACTATTAGTCGAAATGAAGCTGAAATATTGCCGACTCGGCGTTAAACATTATAAATTAAATCAATCAATCAAAAACCAAGCTTCATGATAAACGTGATAACTTTTCAATTGTAAACTTCCCAAGTTATTATGCAGCAAGTTACCTTTATCGCCTCATACGGTTTTTTTTTTTATCTGTTACTTTATTCGATTCGCAAGAGCATAAGAGCATACTCTACCATTAAACAAGCCGAAGTACGTTATTGACGGGTAAGTTGATGAAACAAGTCTCGTTTGAAGTCATCTTTTCGTTACTTCTATGATTGATATAATCATCTTGCAAGCAAATAAAATTAATCATCAAAGCTGGACACGATTTGTAAATAAGCCTTCCACCATTTCGGGGTTTACTATCACATGCATTTATTACAACTGGAAAGTGCAACTGTTATAACTAAGTTTCTTTGATATCTTACTCTTCCTGCATTTTTAGAAGTAAACGGTTATTTGGGGGTAGCTTCCTAGTGCTGTATAGCATATGTACGTCCTACTTCGGTGACGATTGACGACACTTAATAGCGACTTATCAGTGAGTCTATATTCAGGTGTTCTCATAAATAACGGTAGTCAAATTGAATATGACGGACAATTTCTTTTACGAATCATGTACAGACTTAAGGGAAATGCTGACTGACGTTTTTATACTAATTGTAAGACCATTATTTTCATAATGAATTTCCCATTTTTCCGGATAATGACAAGGAGCACACGGCGGGTGTGACCGTCGATAGTGGGTGCTAACTCATTCATGAATCCTGATGTCACACGTATCCTATGTTCTGGAGATCCGTGTTTGCTCTGTGTCTGCTCTGCTTCAAATTTGTATCGTTTAATGGACTTTTGAGTTTGAATACTGTTTGTTATCTCTATATATTTCTAAAATATGAAAGCTTCGTAGTATTGTAGTCATAAATTCGTTTAAATAATAGTTCCCGGAGAAAAGGTGGTCGCAACTAATTGATATCCATGTTGTGATATTCGGTGGAAAAATCCTCTGATGATAATTAAGGAGGACAATATCTTCTTGAGTGGGCGTTGAAGTATTTTCTTGGTTAATATTTGACATCTCATCCCATGAAAAAACAATATATATATATTTTACTCGTCCAAGTAGCTAATACTAAAAACGATCCAAAATATTTAGTGATCACGATCACCAAATGACAAGGTGCTTGCTTCTAGGTTCAATTCTGGGTTCAATTTTCTTTCTCTGTGCTGTGTGAAGCCTAAAACAAAGGGAGGGGCTGTTTTCTCGCAAAGCAACAAGCTCTAGCGAATAAGTCATGGATTTTGAAGGACGAAACCGAGGTTTAGTGTCATTGTGGGCATTTGCATGTTGAAAACAAGAGGCCCATGGGCCACATCACTCACCTGAGTACATGGGCTAGCTAAAAAACACAAATCAGCTCAGTATTGAAAATTTTACCTGTTGTGGGTGAGAGCATTTTAATTTTTTGTTACTTGATAATGTCACCATATCAATAAAGCACACCTGCATGATTTGGCCATACTTGGAAAGAAGAGTTTTAAAGATATATCCTAAGTACATGTATTTCTATGTAATAAAAGATTTGATTGCCCATCATGGCCCTACCTTACCCCCAGGGGTCATGATATGAACAATCTTGAATTAACTCTGAGGATGTTTCCATATTAATCTCACCAATCATAGCTTTGCTGATACTGAGAAGAAGATTTCAAAAAGATTTTACCTAAAATTTGAACAGCCATTGCGGCCCCGCCCTATCCTGGGGGGTCATGATTTGAGCAAACTTGAATCTTCACTACTTCAGGATGCTTCCACATTAGTGTTATCCTTATGGTTTCATGGTTTTGGAGAAAAAAAATTTTTAAATCGATTTAAAGATTTTTATATATATATATATATATATATATATATATATATATATATATATATATATATATATATATATATATATATATATATATATATATAATCCAAATTCAAATGATAAACTCAAACTTTTATCTAAAGCGCTTTCGCCCCATGTGGGCTCATCAGTAGATTTGAAATTGTAAACAAGTTACATTATGACGTCATTCTCGTGACGTTATGTAGGCAACGTTAAACATAATAATTGTGACGTAATGATAATCACAGTTAAGGGGGGACCTATGTCGTTCGACGTCAAAGCAGCGTTATGTGACGTCACAATAGCGACGTTTGTTTTTTTCCCGCTGACTTTTGCAACTGTGATTATATGCATAACATTGTTATTAATCAAAACGTACACAGTTTGCAAAAAGAAAATTTTTTCATCAATTAAAACAGATTTATTTGATTTATGGAGTTTGTTAATATCAGAATTCTCTTCCTTTGGTTGATAATTCATAGCAATTTCAGTTGTGAAGAAATACCTCTATGATATGCTGATATAAAAATGCAAAAAATATAAGATAAAATTCAGCAAAGACAGCGGCTTAAATTAGGGAAATATGTTTAATTTTATGATTACCATTAATTGTATTTTCTGGATAAAACTAAGAAAAAATTAAGAAATATTACTTGTACCTATATTTACTTATTGATTTATAGTGCATGTAAATTTTATTGTATAAAGTCATTCCTAGGTTCTATTAGGTGTTGGCTGTTGACGGGGAAGGGGGGGGGGGGCAGAATGATTAGAATGAAGAAGAAAAGAGTTTATCTGTTTAAATTATTTCTTATCAAAACAAAATACTCATTTTTTGCAAAATAGTTTTATATTCAGATGTTTGTCAGTGCTAACTTACCTTTTTTTTTTAGTGCAGAAAGGTCAATATTTATGACAGAAGAGTACGAAAATAAAAGAAAACGTCATATTTCTCGTTTATTTTATCATAAAGGTATACTTTTTTCCATGTTAAATTTAAAAGAGGGGTCAGTTCTTTCAAAAAATATAAATAACAACATTTTCACACAAAGACTTTTTAAGATATTACCTGTTATGTATGTGGGAATTGTAAAAAATACGACAGGAAAAACGGGGTGATACTTACATTGTGCTCCTTTATAATTTTTCATGCGAGATGAATTACAATGAATTTGCCTTCATTTTAAAGATACAAGTCATATAAATTAAATACATGTTGATTTCGAATGTGATTTGACATTTTTGGTTCTTTTTAGCGCATATTTGGAGTAGAACAATAATGTCTGAAAATAATCTATTTTTAGCATTTCACACTGTTTTTGCACGTGCTCCTGTGTAAAAATAAGCATATAAAGGTATTGTTTTTAATACCTAAAAATTAAGATCAAGTGGTCAGGAAAGAAATGTCAAAGTTTTGAAAATTTCACACAAAGACTTTTCGGACATAGGTCCCCCCTTAAATGAGGCGCACAGATAAAGTTTTACAGTTCATCTGATCAAAGTTAAGCACCTATTAGAAATGTACAATAATGGAGACATTTTATATAAAATGTACATAATAAAATAATTTGATATAAATTCCTTTTAACAGTTCAATTTTGGTTTAAACAGATTTATAAAATATTGTTCTTTGGCTTTCCGTAATTGTTCATTTTCCTCTTTTATTTTGTAAAAAGGAAATATATAAAAATGTCCTTTGCCACAAGAATCAAAGTGTTCACTACATGGCGTGTTTCGTATGGTCGGATCCTTAATCTGTTGTTTGTGCACGCGAACACGGTCGGCTAATTTGGTTCCTGTTTGTCCTATATAATTTTCCTCACATGAGGGACACGTCATACAGTATATAAGGTTTTTAGATTTACACGTCATCGAAGATTTAACGTCAAACTTCATTCCGTTTTTAAAAATAATAGTTTGGCCGGTTTTTAAAACTTGACAGGTTCCGCATCGTGGATCCTCGCACTTAGAAACCATCGGTTTTTCTGGGTTCGATGTAAATTTGGCAGTGGTAAGAATCTTTTTCAAATTGGGAGGTTGACGCCTGCTGTGTAGTATATCCTTTGGTTTAATAAGGTCCCTTAACGTTTCTGATTGTTGAACACGGTGGAAATTCTTTTACCAAAAGAAATTACGGAGCACAAACAAATATCAACAAGGAAAACGTCCAGTGGAAAAAACCTTGGAACAACCAACAGCAAAACAAAATGAGCAACAACATTTCTAATAACAGAAATACGAACCAGCAATATGAAGGGAATAAGCAAAACAAAATGAGCAACAACATTTCTAATAACAGAAATACGAACCAGCAATAAGAAGGGAGTAATTCTTTTTTAGGGAAGGGCCACTTTCGCAAACACCGCATGAAAAAATTCCTCTTCCAATACCTGTAGAGAAAACATCTAAAGTCGACCCCAAAATTATAAATCTATCTCAAAGGCATTTTTCTACGGATGAAATAGAACTACTGAAAAGGGGCCGAAAGTTTACGCCTACGCCTAAAAAAAACGACGTAGATGTAATCAAAGACACAGAGGAATTTTGTCGGAAGCTAAGACTCCGGGAATTCTTCCAGAATTCGGATTACAATGACGAATCCTTAGTTCGAAACAAAAGTAATTTTAAACCAAAATCAAACAGGGACAAACACTTGGACGATTACATTAATTGTTTGAACAAATCTGCATACAACAATCACAGTGATATCCGTGTGCGAGATAACATCTCAAAAATTGAGAGAACAGCACTGAAAAATATTACTAGTGACGATACTATTATCATAAAAGAGGCTGACAAAGGAGGAACTATTGTTATTATGGAGAAAGAACACTACAAAGATATGGTCCTAGAACAATTAGATGATATAAACTTTTACAAGGAACTACCTTCGAATGAAGACAAGAAGACGATGTTTACAATGAAAAAATATACTTCAAAATTTTTCGATAATTTATCCAAAAAGGAGATAGATTTTCTTCTCAATTTTGAAGTAAAAACTAGTAACTTTTACGGATTACCGAAAATTCATAAATCTAAACAAATCCAAAACGGAATACAGGAAAAGAGTGAACCTTATATTAAATTGCCACGTCCAACAGACTTAAAACTACGCCCTATTGTAGCTGGTCCTTCTTGTCCAACACAGAGACTTAGCAGTTTGCTAGATATTATACTAAAACCTTTCTGCAAATTAGTACCCAGTTTTATTCGGGACGACAGGGATTTTCTCAACCATATTCCAGAAAGAGTTGAAGAAAATACGAAATTATTGAGTTTTGATGTTACTACTTTATATACAAATATTCCCCACAATTTAGGACTAGAAGCCATCTCCTTTTGGATTGACAAGCACCCAGATGTAATCCAGCCGAGATTTTCAAAAGAATTTATCCTCGAAGGACTTAAAATAGTTTTGCAAAATAATCATTTCTTTTTTGATGACAAGTACTATCTACAAACAAAAGGGACAGCAATGGGGACAAAAGTCGCCCCTACCTACGCAACTCTCGTTCTAGGTTTTCTGGAGGAAAAACTTTTTTCAGAATGCAAAACATTTTTTGGAGAGGACTTTGGTACATACATTGAAAGAAACTGGAAACGTTATTTAGATGACTGTTTTATTTTTTGGACAAAATCTCTACAAGATCTACAACAGTTTAACAGCATTCTAAATCGGCTCCATGAAAGTATGCATTTTACAATGGAAATCAGCGAAAACAAATTGCCATTTTTAGACATTCTTATTATAAAAGAGGGAAGAAAAATCATAACGGATCTCTATTACAAGAGCACAGACTCCCATCAATATTTGATTTTCAACTCATGCCATCCCTCCCATACTAAACGAAACATCCCATTCAATATGGCCAGGCGAATTTGTACTATTGTTATTGATGAGGATCGCAGAAATACAAGACTGTGTGAACTAAGAACTTTTCTTTCTAGACAAAAATATCCATCAAAATTAATTGAGGCTGCTATACAAAAGGCAAAGGAAATACCCATCAACGAATTACGTACTATTAGACATCACGAAGAGGAGAGCAACGAAAAGATCCCTTTTGTTCTAACCCACAACCCAAGAAATCACAACATCTTTAAAACTGCCAAACAATTTTTCCCTATTATTCAACAATCAGAAACGTTAAGGGACCTTATGAAACCAAAGGATATACTACACAGCAGGCGTCAACCTCCCAATTTGAAAAAGATTCTTACCACTGCCAAATTTACATCGAACCCAGAAAAACCGATGGTTTCTAAGTGCGAGGATCCACGATGCGGAACCTGTCAAGTTTTAAAAACCGGCCAAACTATTATTTTTAAAAACGGAATGAAGTTTGACGTTAAATCTTCGATGACGTGTAAATCTAAAAACCTTATATACTGTATGATGTGTCCTTCATGTGAGGAAAATTATATAGGACAAACAGGAACCAAATTAGCCGACCGTGTTCGCGTGCACAAACAACAGATTAAGGATCCGACCATACGAAACACGCCATGTAGTGAACACTTTGATTCTTGTGGCAAAGGACATTTTTATATATTTCCTTTTTACAAAATAAAAGAGGAAAATGAACAATTACGGAAAGCCAAAGAACAATATTTTATAAATCTGTTTAAACCAAAATTGAACTGTTAAAAGGAATTTATATCAAATTATTTTATTATGTACATTTTATATAAAATGTCTCCATTATTGTACATTTATAATAGGTGCTTAACTTTGATCAGATGAACTGTAAAACTTTATCTGTGCGCCTCATTTAACTGTGATTATCATTACGTCACAATTATTATGTTTAACGTTGCCTACATAACGTCACGAGAATGACGTCATAATGTAACTTGTTTACAATTTCAAATCTACTGATGAGCCCGCATGGGGCGAAAGCGCTTTAGATAAAAGTTTGAGTTTATCATTTGAATTTGGATTTTATATATATATATATATATAGTAAAAATAATTAAATTACAACCCGGGTTGTAACGAATTTTACATCGGAGAAACTAGTACTACTCTGAGAGCTCGGATAAGAGTCCACAAACAGCATATTAATAACCTGCAATACAGACAAATTAAGCTTAATGAACATTTAGATATATGCGGGAAGAGACAATTTACCGTTTTCCCGTTCTATAAGATGTCCGGAAACCAAATCCAACGAAGAGAAGAAAAGAAAAACACTTTATTACTACTTTAAAACCAAAGCTAAATAGCATTGTTTGACTTTCCCGTAATAACTGCTGGGAGAATTACGTCATAGAGACTGTATTACGTTCCGCTAATTATGACGTCATAGAAGGCGTTACTATGTGACAGTTAAAAAACTTGATTGTAAAGCATCTGAAGATTTTTTAAATGAAAGCGCTAATGCTTTACTTTGTTGTCTTCGTGTTTTCTTTTTAATTATTTTTACTATACAACTATACCGACCACTGTGAATTCATGGACTTCTGATATATATATATATATATATATATATATATATATATATATATATATATATATATATATATATATATATATATATATATATAGGCGTTTATGCATAAAATTATCACACAAGCCAATCCATTGATCATCTTCATGAATTCGAAAAATCTGACAGGTATTTCTTATATTTACATGCTTTGATTCCGCCAATCCACGGGCTCCAAGCCTGCTTCTCTCTAGGTGTTGTCCCACCCTGCACGTAGTTTTTTTTGGAACCGCGCCAAAACATTCATGAGGAAATAAAATACATTTACAATTGGTAATTTTATCCCGGACGAAGACTTTGGGAATGTAATATATATATATATATATATATATATATATATATATATATATATATATATATATATATATATATATATATATACAACCTATGATCAGTAATTGTCGGCAATGGTTCTGGAGAAGATTTTTTTAAAGATGCCATTAATTTTTCATTAATTCATAATTATACCCCTTTGGAAGAAAGCTTGGTCCTGCTTTATTGCAAACTTGAATTCCCTATACTCAAGGATAATTTGTGGCAAGTTTGGTTGAAATTGGCCGATTGGTTTTTGCGAAGAAGCTGAAAATATGGAAGTTTACGACAACAACGACAACGACAGACAACGAACGAAATTTTCAGAAAAGCTCACTTCTGCTCAGGTGAGCTAAAAACACTCCTCAATGTTAAGAAATACGACGCTACATGTACGGTCATGGGACTCTTGTCAATCTTCGTATTGCTTAAATTTAGCAAAACTGACCCCTAAAACGGAAGTTTAAATTGTTTATCGATTGTAAATTTAATAGACATTATCTTCTATAGCAGGAAGTAAATTCATGAATTAATAAGTATATTAATATTTGTGTTGTCAAGAAGTCCGCAGATATTACTAACTGGTTATCTATACTCAAACATTAAATATTGATTGGCATTTCAGTACACTTTTTAGTTCAACAACTGGCCATGATCTGCTTTATCTAAATGAATACATTTCAGAATTTTTTTCAAATCTACTATTTTTATTAAAATATATACTATTTACGATATTTAAAAGGTTGCTTTAGAGTTAAATAAACTTTAAAAACGATAATGATAAAACACTGAAAAAATGTTTTTAAACATGCGCTTTGTATTTAACTCTTCTTGTATATACAAAATACGATTGTCAACACTTATCGATTTTATTTCGTTAAACAGGTAATGTCAAAACAATATGACACACAGGAAATGGTGTCTGAACATTCTTAAATAAAAAAACCTTATTCTATAATATGGATCGGGGTATGTAAGGGAAATATAAATTAGCTTGAACTACTTGAAGGGTTTTCTTATCTGCTACCCAATAGTTATTGTCAGAACCTACGGCTGATAACGCTTTGTACCTAGTGTAATCAGCATAAGGTTTCATACGTCTTCATATAGTTAACAAGTTGGAGGTTAGCCATGGGGAAATTTTTATGTGATATATCTTTCTTGGTAAGTGGATTAATGATTACAACAAAAGTTTAGAATACCATGTTTGGTAATTAAAGTTCTTAATAAGATCCAGTTTATAAATATCCATTGGGAATTGGGAACATATCACTGTAATTCATTTACAATTTACCCCAATACCATAAACTGAGAACAGAATTCTAACTTTGAATATCACAACTTATATTTTAACATACGAGAGGTGATCAAAAGGTTTGCGAACTAATTGAATACAAAGTTTTTCAGTGTTGATTTTTAGCCAGGCTTATTGCTCAAAGAGCAATTGCCGGGTTATGTCATCCTGTTCAAGGCAGGAAGTCAACCCCATAGTCGCCATTTTAAAGTTACGTGCAAAAATATAATTCTTACTCTCAACTGCTTTTGAGATAATACAAACGCTAAATAAAGCAACAAAAATAAAACAAAGATTTATCTATATAAATAAACATTAGTAGTAATGACTTTGAAAACTTCAATCCTAAGTCAAAGAACATAGTTCATTAGCGTAAGGATTTTTGATAATCAGTGTTATCGTAGTTCTCTACACATACGAGGTAAAACAGGAGAGGGAACCAGACAGGCCTGTTTGTTTACATTCAGCTGTGGTACTAGATTAATTCTGACTCTGACAAAATCGGACCGTGGTATAAGGATTGAAAAACTCACTGTCAGTGTCTTATCATTCATATTGATAGTTTTAAAATAATTTTTTCATCAGAATATAAACGTGATTCATGTAAGAAATTCATTCTAAATGAGCCCGGCTCTCTGTACTACTGAGTACTTTGATTTAAGTACATGTAGTTCTTACCGATTTTTACGCGCATCTGCAACTGTTATGCCCATGGGCGAATAACGTGATCTAAGCGATCACTTGATCATGATCTTCTCGATATTATCCGCACAAAAACTAAAAGATTTCTCCGACATTATATTTCTAACCATGCCAAAACCACACAAAAACAGTCCATTTGTCATATATGGTCCAATCTTGGCAATAGTTTGAGTAAATAAGTATATCCTATTTTCAGAACGAGCATGGTGACCACAATATCCCAAGTCCTCTGTCTTGTGATCGTCGTTAATTCAATATGGATAGTGTATGACATCCTCCTTTTTAGCATATCAGATATGTTTATAGTTTAAATCATTAGATATTTGAGGGATGGAATAATCATGTTTTTGATATTTAGCTACTTTTGTAACTGTGAGTTGGCGATTTCTTTATATCATATTGCTTAACAAAGTACACATCTCATTGGCAACTTACTTTCACTGGGCAAGAGAACAATCATCATTTTCAAATTTTCAAACATCCCTCTTCCTCACTAAACAGTCAATCCAATTAAGGTAAGTCACTCGTCAGCTTTTTAGAAAAGTTCACGCAGAAGCTTTTACTTCAAAACTACTTATGAAAATTCAATTTTTATAACATATTTAAATTCAACAATGTAAATTTTTTAACCTTCAATGAAAAAACTGCTTAAAAATCTACAAAGAAGAAAGATTTATGAGGGACTACAGTAAAACTCGGTTATAACGAAGTCACAGGGACCTATGAAATTACTTCGCTATAACCGTAATTCGTTATAACCGTATAAGAAAGTCACTAAATTTATACAGCTGGGGATTCAAGATGACTCCGTTATAACCGTAAATTCGCAATATCCGTGTTCGTACTAAACGAGTTTCCACTTTTGGTGGAAGGATATTTAGCAGAAAATTCTGCAAATCTGCACATTTATAAAATCTAATGTAATGGAAATTTAGCCTCACATACTTTTACTCGGGGAATATTTTCCATTATGACATTGCCAGGAATATTTAATATAGTTCTTAATTTATATTTTTAGACTATGTTTTACACCTTCCCTCAACAAACTTTTCCAAAAAATGAAAATATATTAAAGAACTCAAGGTCAAATTTACACCATTTTTTGCCTGAAAATCACATATTTTGACAAATATTTCAAAATTAACATCACTGACCCCACCTTTTTCTTTCATTATTTTAAACTACTCGATACTTGTGACTGATCAGCACTCAAGTCGTAAAAAGTTTGATATAAGAAAATTTTTTATTGCCTATTAAGTTTTTAAATACCCCAAATATGTTATGTTTTAGTGCAAAAAGGTCACACAATAATTTACGAGCATTAATTTGCAAGATTTGTTTATTGATAAATATTATTCAAACTATTTTACGTAAAATAAGATTAAATTTATTGCCATGCTTACATCTAATCAAATATACTAAGGGTTAAAGTTATTAACCAAAGAGATGAAATTTAAGTGCAAAAAGGTCAACTTAAATGTACTGTAGATCAGTAGGATGCACACTGACCCCCTATTTTCTTTGCAATTTTAAGTTACATTTTATGAGTACTTATCCAAAATATACTTCTCAAAAAATCCTTGATATAACAAATTTCAGGAGTGACTTACCTTAATGACTAAAATTCAGGCTGGTCTTTAATTATTTATCTTTATAAAAGGTGTACAAATTATTAAATAGTACCGCAAACGAATTGATACAAAGATATACTTTTAACTTTAAGCTGTTCGTTGCTGAGTCAACTATTTTTTCTCCAACTCTATTTTTTTAAGGAAGCATATCCTTTTAATTTCATGTAATTTAGAGTCTAGTTTAAAAAAATCATTCGCAATTTGTTACTGTTACAAAACTGGCTTTGGATGGCTCAAATTCAAACGTTCAGTTTCAATTCTAAGTGGTAATACACTGCAACGAAACATTGCTATAGCTGATAGTATAGAATTTGATAAATTCACACTGACAGACTGCTCGACTTCATCATGGTTTAAAAAAACAGTAAGTTCTTCGATTGGAGATATTTTGCTAATCCTGTTGCAAATCCATGTTGATAAGTTATTGTTTATATTCGACATATTCAGGTAATCCAGTAATAGTTTTATTTTGGGGGTCCACATTTTTCTTTATATTTTGATTCCAGTCCCAAAGAAAAATTTTGGTCAGATAGTCGCTCGCGTGGAACAGTGATAAGAACCTCTGCTTTAGAGTCGCAAAGTAAGGAGTCTATCCTCATTTCGCGGGCTCGAATTCCACTGTGGGATGTGAAGACCGGTCCTTCGAATGGGACCGTATTAACCGAAGTCCCATGTCGAAGTAGGTGCTGGCACGAAAAAGATCCCTCCTTGCTCAATTACCTTAAGTGCCGAGTATAGGACAATATTTCAACTCTTCATCAGCAAGTGGTGGCGTCTCCATATGAGTAAAATTTTCGAGATGGACTTCAAAACAACATTCATTCAATCTTAGCCAGACACTCGTTTTCTAATATTATTAGACTGTTCCAGAACACAGGATGTTAATCTGGTGTTGATAGTAACATGGCTTTCATCCGAATTCTCACTGAATCGCAATCAATGCTGTGAAATGGAGTTCTTCCAAAAATATTGCATTACCTCTAGATCTAAGCGGTTCCCAAACTCCACTTCAGTAATCTAGAATTCAGAGGCAACACAGTTGAGATATACTTTTCCAGTATACTGGTATGTTTAAAATCCGACCAATTTAAGGGTGTGAATTGTTGATACTATGGATCCAAGAGCTCGTCCTCCAGATTTTCCTTAATTTTCGGCATTTCTTTTAAAATCAATATTCACATCAAAGATTACACCTAAATAGTTGCCGCTATTTTTACACCACAAGTCCACAACATTTTACATGTCTTACATATTGGATTCAGAAACTTCAGGAACTTTGGAAATTTCATTAGCGGCTTAAAGTAAATGTTCAACCAAGCCTTTTTATTTACTCCTCACTTAACATCAACATAAGTGAATAAGAATTTTTAAAGGTACTGTGCAAGATTATATTCAAGATGTGGTATAAATCAAATGTGCATGGATACTTAAAAATTTGAAATCACAAAATTTTACCAAAAGGAACAGCTGTAAAACTTACAACTTTTCAACTTTATACACAACCATTTCCCGCTAAAAATCAAATTCAAGGCTTTTAATCATCATTGACAGCTGCTTTTTCAATAAAAATAAAACTCGGACATTTACGTACTTTGCCATTGGTTATTCGCAAAATTCCTTTGTTAAAAACATTTTGATTGTACACACAAGTATTTGAAGTCGACAACAAAAAGATGCTTGAGTTTCTGATTGATTGTATACTGTTTTACGTCCCTCTCCAGAATATTTCACTGATATAGAGGCGTCACCATTGCCGGTGAAGGGCTGCGAATTTAGGCCTATGCTCGGCACTTACGGCCTTTGAGCAGGAAGGGATCTTTATCGTGCCACACCTGTTGTGACACGGGGCCTCGGTTTACTGTAAACCAACTTTTATTCGCGACAAATTTATTTAGAGATTAAACGGGGAAAACTAATTTGCGATGATTATTTTTCGCGATCAAGCCTATTTAGGTTATGTTGTTAATAGACACGTAGACTTTAAGAACCGGTTCGCGGCGAGAAATATTCGCGATGACGAGGCTCTCGCTATTTTCGCGAAAATTTCTTGTACGCGAATAAAAGTTGGTTTACAGTATACGGTTTCATCCGGAGGACCACCCCATTTAGTCGCCTTTTACGACGAGCAAGGGGGTACTGAGGACCTATTCTAACCCGGATCCCCACGGTGCTGAGTTTCTGATTGATAATATCTATGCTCTTTTTGGAGATCAGATCTTCCAACAATCTATTGGAATTCACATGGGTACAAATTGCGCCCTGTTATTTGCAGACCTATTTTTTTATTCCTATGAAGCAGAATTTGTTCCAAATCTTACGCGTGAAAAGAAGGAAACTCTTGCTTTGGCCTTCAACATGGTATGTAGATAAATCGACGACGTATTGTCAATTAACAATGGTAATTTCCATTCTTCCGCCGATACAATATATCCATGGGAAATGGAGATAAAAGATACCACAATGTCTGACACATCTGTTTCATATTTGAATACAGGTATTTTCTTGAAAAAGATGCTAATGGTAATCTAACAACCATGTTCTGTGTTTAACATGATGACTTTAATTTTTCTGTAGTCAACTTCCCTTGATTAAGAAGCAATATTCCTTCATCACCTGCATGCGGATTTTATGTATCACAATTGATTCACTAGAACATTCTATATGCATTAACAATTTCTAAAGCAAGTTAAATATTGACAAACAAGTTGATGAAACAAGAATATAAGCAGTCTTGTTCAACGTCATAATTTCTTAAGTTCTATGGTCGAAACGAAATGACCTTTTCAGCAAATACAATTAATCATTGAGTCAAATGCTGACTTTACAATTTCATACTAACTGTTAGACCACTATTTATACGCTGTATTAACGACGTAATTTTCCGTTATCCCCCGATCATGACAAGGAATACACGACGTGGAGGGGGTGTTCACTCCTTCGTGAAACATTATGCCACCTCTTATATAAAGTTTTTTTTTATTCTTTATACCACAATTCTCTCAGTCATTTTTCATCCGAAGTTATTTCCCCTTGTTCCTCATAGCATTCCGTGAGGTTATGTTTTTTTTTATGAGAACAAAGCCATTTAATTTGTTTCCAGAACTTCTGAGGATCATCTGGGCAAACAAACGTAATATAGACAGCTAAGGATCTCTTATACGTTCTTTCATAGTAACGAATTTTTTTTTTTGAGGCGGTCTGTGCATATTTTAATTTTTCCCGTAATTCACGCTTTATATGATGATCTTTTACATTGCTTTTAGGGGGCACTTTTTACCATATATAACTTACATTAACTTTATCGTACATGGCAAGTTTGGGGAAAATCTACCGTCCAGGTATTCTTAATGGACCGTCTCAAAATACAGGTACATTTACTATAGGATTATGTAGGAAAGTGCCACTTTTTAACACTCTAAAGCATATTATACAAATACTACAATAGACGCTTTGTTAAAACCGTAATATATGATGAGTAATACTATATTGTACATTATATGTAAGAAACACAAAATTCTACCGTCTTGTTACCAGAGGGTAACCAAAAATGCAAAAAATTAACGAATTTTCCTGTTTTTATAGAGTACTACAAAATATAACGGGAACAAGAGATTTATATGAAAACATAATAAAGATATTGAACATATTCTTAAATTTCTATGTTTTAAATTTCAAGAGCGTATGTTTATTACTTTTTCTTGAATAAAATTTTTATTACCCATTTCTTAAGAACTTCAATTTATCATAACGTCAAAACACACACTATAACGACGTAAAACTACCTATCAAATGCAAAATCGGTTTACAAAATAAGTTATATAAAATTGTATTTACATTTTTAAACCTGTTATTTCTTAAGTTTGATTTAATTTTATTAATCAAGTGAAAAAAATTTGCTTTAAACAGTAAGTAAGTTTCATTTTACTATGATGCGCGAAATATTGCGCAATGAAAACCAAACTCGGCCCCCTTGAAAGACTATTTTCATGGTCGCTTAGAGTGTCCATAGTTCAGTTAGCTCGTCGTTTAAGTGTGGCTTGTGAATACGCATTTTAGGGGCACTTGCATGTGAAGGACGGGAGTTCAGATTAGGTTGGTTGTCGTTTTCATCAAGGACAACTTATATTTGCATTGAAAGAACCCATTATTTTCGTTTAATTAAATGTTGAGATTAATATTTTTATCGTAAAAGAGCTTCCGTCCTGGTGTAAAAGTAAGCCGCCCACTGTAAGTAAAAATCAGCTCTCTTTGTAAAAGTCAACCCCTGAATTGCTATTGTTTAGTTGCAGACTCCTAAATATTTCTCTACATCTTCAGTTTAAAGGGTAAAACTAAATGCATAAAGAGAATCTACAGAAGAATATTATATAACTACTAAATATTCTTTACTAAATTCCTCTCAATTTCAAAATTCCTATTGAGCAATGATGTATGTGATGGGATAAATGTTAATTTATTATAATTTTTTGCTCAATGATTTCAATTAAAAACTGATTAGATTTCTTTAAAATAATGTTTCGTTTACTCTATTTTATCTTTGAGGTTTTCTTCAACTTATTTGGACGTCACGTATGTAAAATGAATACCGTTTCAAAATCAGGTAAGCATTTTTTAATTTACACTTGCGTCGAATAAAAATGAAGTTTAAGATTTATTATAAGGATAACAGGTAAAATTGTATGAGTAAAGTGATTGACATAAATTTGAAAATATAAAAATAATATATTAATATATAATTATATATGTAACTGTTTTATTTTAGTTTGTTTTTAATGAAAGGGTTTAAGCATATCGGATTTGATAATGTACACTGATTTTTTTTAATTTCCCTCGGATTAAAACGTCCTATATTTTGTTTTGTTTTAACAGAAGTGTGCAAATAATAACTATGTCTTACACTTTTCAACTTTATACACAACTATTCCCCACAATAAATGTAAATCCAGGCTTTTTGATATTATTGACGGCTGTTTTTTCAATAAAAATGGATTTAGTAAATTTACTTACCTTGTCACTGGTCATTTACAAAATTATTTTGTTAAAACACATTCTGATTGCACACACAACTACTCTTAAGTTGACATCAAAGAGATGCTTGAATTTCTGATTGACAATATCCATGTGGTTTTTGGAGACCAGGTATACCAACAATCTATTGGAATTTCCATGAGTACAAATTGCGCTCCGTTATAAGAAGACCTTTTCTTATATTCATATAAAGCAGAATTTTTGCAAAATCGTATGCATGAAAAGAAGGAAACACTTGCTGTGGCTTTCAACTCGACATTTAGATATATCGACGACGTAATGTCAACTAACAATGGTAATTTCCTTTCCTACATCGATATGATACACACATGTATCCTGGTGGGCTTGAGATGAAAGATATCACATAGTCTGACAGATCTGTTTTATACTTGAATATTTTACTTTAAAAAGACGTTAATGGTAATATAAACCAAGCTATATGATAGACGTGATGACTTTAACTTTTCTTTAGTCAACTTCCCTTACTTATGCAGCAATATACCTTCATAATCTGCATACTGAGTATATATATCTCATTTGATTCGATACGCAAGAGTATGCTCTACGTATGAACATTTTCTAAAACGAAGTAAATTTTTGACAAGCAAAAGATGAAACATGAATATAAGCAGTCTTGTTTAAGGTCATCATTTCGTAAGTTCTATGGTCGATTCCATGACCTTGTCAGCAAATACAATTCATCATTGCGTCAAATGCTGGCTGAAGTTTTTCATACTAGTTGTTAGTCTATTATTTATACACTGAATTGAAGACATATTTTCCCGTTATTTCCTGATCATGACAAGGAGCACAAGACGGGTGTGACCGGTCAGCAGGGGATGCTCACTCCTCCATGGCACCTGAACCGACCTCTGAGGTTTGGAGGTCCGTGTTTGCTCTGCTCCTATTTTGTATTGTTTATGGACTTTGAGATTGAATACTCTTTGTTATCTCAATACCCTCCTTCATGTGACAATAACTGTATGGCCGACGTCTTGTCTTTGCATTTAGACGTTAAAAGTTATTTATTACTGATACCATTCTATCTTCAAAGTGTAGAAGATTTATAATCATACGATTAGAAAATATGAAAATCCTAGTAAATACTTTGCTTTTGATTGTGGGAAATAAATTAAAGTCCAAAAGCACATATTGGTATAGCTACGTGTTAGTATGATTTAACAAGAAGCCGATGAGTCATGTTTCTGACATTGTTATAATTTTTTATAACAATGGTAACATTTTTTAAAGAAACAGTTAAAAGCGATAAATTTTCATTGTGACTTAACTCAAACGGTAAAATCATTTCCTGATGCCATTCGTATTTGTATTAAACATGTGGTTCAGAAAAAGAAATATACCGACAGGGAACACCTAAGGAGGTTCGATTCTGAGCTTTTGACCAGATATTGGTCTGGACCTTTATTTTTAAAATTCTGCATCATTTTTAAGCTCTAACATTAAATCTTGATTCTTCAAAGCAAATTGAACTATTTTCAACGAAAAGAAAACGATTACATTCCATTCAAGAAGAATAAACCAGGAACTATATTTTGTGTCGGAAAATTTTTTTAAAGAAAAAAATATTATTTTTTTCCTTTTGAACCACAAACAGAACTGTTAATTTTATATTTGTATTTTTCCTTGCTGGTTGCACACAAGGCTGTTTTTGTAAAATGTGTTATACTGGTTCTGAAATATCTATTAAAATATTAAGAATCTTATGAATTCTTTCAACGATTTGTGACAAATATAATAAATGCATGTATATCCTGAAAGTCCAGGAAAACATAAGAGCCAAATTTAAAAAAAAAAACTACAATTGACACTTTTTAAGTATTATCTTAATTTTTCATCATATACCCCAATTTTTGATGTTTTTTTTTTTAAATATTTAAGGTAACTTTGACCTATCTGTTTAAATTCAGCATAAAGTTTAAGACTTCAAAAAAAAAATTTTTTTTTCTTGCTTTTTTAATGTGTAATTCCCGTTAGGTCAATTAATTATGCGAACAAAGACCAAGAGCCATTTTGTGCCTCATTTTGAGAGTTTCTGAAAAATCAAAATCAAAAAGATATTTTATTATAGGAAGTGAAAGCACCAAGTGTCTACTTTATTTTGATATATACTGAAAGGAAAAAGAAACGCAGGGTGGCATAATATTTGAAAATTTGTGGACTGCATGACCGAAATTTACAAAAATTGATTTAAAAGAAATTTAGCTAATGTACACCAAAATCAGTGTTCAGAATTACTCAACCGTAAAATGCATGACGTCACGTAGGGACAACGCCAAAAAGCCCAAAACACGTGCAATCTGATGACGATGAGTTTGTTATCAAATCTTGTTGCACCATTTGATTCACCTGAGGTATGCACATTGTTTTTCAATATTAAGAGACGATATGAATTTCTTGCTATCTTGGTACCGTTTACTGAAGTTCAATGGGGTCTGGTTTTCGAATTGCCTTATCAATTAAAAAATGCAACAACGGGTAACAAAGTAGTTTCTTGTAAATTTTCCTCCATAAAACTTGTTACCCGTTGTCAGAGAGGGTCTGGAATGGTTTTCAACCGTGATGATGACGTTAACGCGCAACAGAGTCATGTAACAAGCGGGTTATTCACCCTGTAATATGTTAAATCGCCACCATAATACCACAAAAACTGCCTTTTATACAGAAGACTATTATAATCATTATATTCACACGAAAAATGAAAGAAAACAATTCCGCAATTTGGTTTTTTGAGCCAGTCAACCTAGTGTTGTTATCCTCTCAATGGCGCATGCGCGCGTCGTATTACTAATTTTGGGGCGTTGTTACCCATGCCAAATAAAGCCAGGGTTTGAAAGATAAACACTCTGATGAAATTCCAAGCAAAGGAGAAATAAGGCTCTGACAGATGCACAAAAGAAACATTAAAGATAATGCAAGTTTTTGATTTTCACTTTGGGGAGGTATCGTCATATGAGCTTCAATAACTCATGAATTACTAATTAAAAAAAATCAAATGGGAAATTTGGTTATATCTTTTTGAAAGATAACTTTTAAAGTTAGATAGGAAAACTAAAAAATGTTTTAAGAAAAAATAAATTTAATTCACGCCAAAAGTTTACCCTGCGTTTCTTTTTCCTTTCAGTATATGAAAAAGGAAAGAGGCTGAATGTTAATTAATAGATATACGAACAGGGCCATTTTCTCTCTGAAACAAAGTGTCTTGTTGTGAGGTGTGTTGTATTTGTATTATTTCATCATGTATATTATTAGTAACATTAAGTTTCTTGAACATTCCAGAGTGGTCAACATGTTCGGTCATTTTTCTAGAACATTCTTGAACTTTGTGCATGTCTAGAACTTTCCAGGAATATCATGTATTTACAATTTCTAGAATATTCTAGATTTATATTACTGTATAAATACCCTGTCAATTCGATGCAGAGATACTTTGTCGTATAAGCACTATTGAGATATAAATGGGATATATTTTCACTGGGACATTGTGTGCAGCAACGGACACTCTGATGTATGTATTTTTAGATTCTTGCTAAGTTTGTACTTTATGTTTCATATACTTATTATATATTACTGTAAATAAATTATTGTTAAGTTTAAACTGTGTGATTGATCTTTGCTGGCATTTAGGGTTATTCTGACCCATAACAGAATTGGGGGCTCGTCCGGGATATAGAATTTCTTGCACTTTTGCAGTTCATTGTCAGAATTTTGTTAATTAAATTGTTAAATTTGACTATAAGCCAGCAAAAATCAACATGATATTTTCGGTCACAAACTTTCTTAGTTCGCCAAGTGTTCAGGTTTTTGATACGTTAAAAAAGGATGACTTGATCGCATTAGGTTTGCATTTTGGGTTAGATGTTAAATCCTCTCAGAAAAAGCAAGACATTAGAATTAAGGTTGCAAACAAACTAGTAGATGAAAACATCTTTGAAAAATACGATCTTCCAGAATATACAGTTAGATCAGAGTTAGGCTCTTATAAAATGGCAGACTATCAGTTTCAATTAGAGTTAGAGAAAATGCGATTAGAAAGAGAAAAATTAGAAAGAGAAGAGCGAGAAAGAGACAGAGAAAGAGAAAGAGAAGAACGAGAGCGTGAACGGAAATTTGAATTAGACAAATTAGAAAGACAAGAGCACTTTGAGTTAGAGAAATTAAGATTACAGCATAAACCAGAACCCTCATTTGTCAAGAATGAATTTGATGCAGCAAAAAATATTAGGTTAGTTCCGAAATTTCAAGAAAAATCTGTAGACAAGTATTTTCCCCAATTCGAAAAAGTCGCAGAAAATCTTAAATGGCCACAACACGTTTGGTCAACAATGTTACAAAGTGTACTGGTTGGCAAAGCAGCTGAGGTATACTCTGCACTAGGGGTAGCTGAAAGTTCAGACTATGAGAAGGTCAAAGCAGCAATATTAAAAGCATATGAATTAGTACCTGAAGCGTATAGACAAAAGTTCAGAAAGTATAGAAAGTTTGATAATCAAACATTTGTTGAATTTTCACGAGAGAAAGAAGATTTATTCGATCACTGGTTTAGATCTAAGAAACTAGATAAAACTTTTGCTAATTTGCGCCAAGTCATCCTGGTAGAAGAGTTTAAGGAATGTGTTACTCAAGATTTGAAAACACATCTAGAAGATAAGAATGTTAAAACTCTTGAAGAGGCAGCAGTCATATCTGATACTTATGCTCTGTCTCATAAAAAGAATTTTGTATCGAGATCTCAGACTAGCAGTAATTCTACCAATTCAGACACATATAAAAAGAGTGGTTCAGGGTCTCAGTCTTTCACAAGTTCCCAGTCTCCATCACAAGCTGGTTTTAAGTCCGGTCCAGGACGTGTTGAAGGATCGTCTGGACTAGGGTCGCTTCCTACTTGTAGTTATTGTAAGAAAAAGGGTCATCTCATCAGTGAATGCTTTAAACTTAAGAGAAAAAATGATTTTGATAAAACTCAACCACATGCTTGTGCGGCAGTTAGAGGTGATAGAGAAGCCTTAGTTTCAATTTGTTCTGACACTCCTGATGTCCAGGGTTCACAGTCCAGTGCTATTGATTCTATGAAGGATTATAAACCCTTTATGTCTCAGGGATTTGTTTCACTCAGTGACTCTAGCGAAATAAAACCTGTCCAGATTTTGAGAGATACTGGTGCTGCACAGACGTTATTGTTAGAGGGCGTGCTTCCTTTGTCTGAGCAGACTTCTACTGGTGGGTCAGTTTTATTACAGGGTGTGGAGCTAGGCGTCATTGATGTTCCCCTACATAGAATTAGTTTGAAGTCAGATTTAGTTACTGGACCTGTTATCGTAGGTGTTCGACCTACTCTTCCCGTTCCAGGCATTTCTTTGTTGCTAGGCAACGATTTAGCTGGTGGAAAAGTTGTACCAGATCCTATAGTTTGTGAGAAAATCACTCCAGATGTCATGTGCGATGATGAAGATGATGACATTTATCCAGCCTGTGCTGTTACTAGAGCGATGGCCAGAAGACGAGAAATGGAGGCAGACCATACTCAAGTCTTTGACGAGACGAATTCCTCTGTTGATATTGATTTGAATGACACTTTCTTATCTGACCTTGATGGCGCTCAAACAAGCATGGAACCACACAATATGAAGAAGCAAGAGAAGAAAGAACTTTTACCAAAATTTGGTGGTGAGGATGATGAGTTGCATCCACTAGTTAGCCAAGGCAAGGACATCCTCAGCCGAGAACGTTTACTCTCTGAACAACATAAAGACCCAGATATCATTCAACTTAGTAAGAGGGCACTTCCACCAGAAGAGGCTACTAAAGTTGGAGAATGCTTCTATATGAAAGATGGCATCCTTATGCGAAAATGGCGACCACCTGACGCTTCTCCAGATGAAGTGTGGCGTGTTGTTCACCAGATAGTGGTCCCAGCTGCTTATCGTCGAGATGTCATGAGTTTAGCTCACGATACACCTATGGCTGGTCATTTAGGTATCAATAAGACTTATAACAGGATTTTGAGTCATTTTTATTGGCCTAAGCTAAGAAAGGATGTTTCGAAGTTTTGCAAGTCATGCCATGTCTGTCAGATGGTAGGTAAACCAAATCCGAAGATACCATCTGCTCCTCTCCAACCCATTCCAGCTTTTGAAGAACCGTTTAGTCGAGTGTTGGTGGATTGTGTAGGACCTTTGCCTAGGACAAGATCTGGAAACCAGTATTTACTTACCATTATGTGTACATCCACTCGGTTTCCTGAAGCCATACCTCTTAGGAATATAAAGGCAAAGAGCATAGTTAAGGCCCTAACCAAGTTTTTCAGTTTTGTAGGAGCACCCAAGGCAATTCAGTCGGATCAAGGCTCAAATTTTATGTCGGGGTTGTTCCAGCAAGTCATGCATGAGTTGGGTATTAGGCAGTATAGATCAACTGCTTATCATCCTGAGTCCCAGGGAGCGCTAGAACGTTTTCATCAAACCCTAAAAACAATGCTGAAGACCTATTGTTACCAGTATGAAAAAGAATGGGATGAAGGGGTTCATCTTGTGCTATTTGCTGCACGAGAAGCAGTCCAGGAGTCTCTTGGGTTCAGTCCTTTTGAATTGGTGTTCGGACATACAGTTAGAGGTCCTTTGAAATTGTTGAAGGAAAAGTGGCTGACTGAGACTAGTGATCTTAATCTTTTAGATTATGTGTCTGATTTCAAAGAAAAACTTTACAATGCTTGTAAATTAGCACAAGAAAATTTGAAGAGTTCTCAGATGAAAATGAAAATGTGGTATGACAAAGATGCCAGAAATAGGGTGTTTAAGCCAGGTGATAAGGTTCTTGTATTTTTACCTATTCCTGGTCATCCTTTACAGGCCAAATTTTATGGCCCTTATGAAATTGAAAGCAAGATCAGTGATGTAAACTATGTGGTTAAGACACCAGGTCGACGTAAAACATTAACATGTTAAAAGAGTATTTTGAAAGGTGTGACCGAAATTCTGTGAAACCAGTTTCCACTTTAGCCAACGCTAAGACTGTTCAAAATTGTATTGAGAGTGATACGAGTGTAGAGATGAATGAGAAAGATTGTAATCAGAGTGTCCGCTTGAAAAACTCAGAAATTTTGGCTGATTTTGATGCCAAACTTGGACATTTGAACATTCACCAAAAAGAACAAGTTAAAAACTTGATGAATGAGTACCATCAAATCTTCTCGGATGTTCCAAAGAAAACTAATGCAGCTTGTCATGATGTTATAGTTGGCGACGCTCTGCCTATCAAACAACATCCGTACCGTCTCAATCCAATAAAATTGCAGTAACTAAGAAGGGAAGTGCAGTACATGTTGGACAATGACATTGTTGAACCTAGTAAAAGTGATTGGAGCTCACCGTGTATTCTTGTACCAAAACAGGACGGTTCGTACCGATTATGTACAGACTTTAGAAAGGTGAATTCTGTTACCAAAACTGATTCATATCCAATACCTAGAATTGATGACTGTATTGACAGCATTGGAAACGCCAAATTTGTCAGTAAATTTGACCTGTTGAAAGGCTACTGGCAAGTGCCGTTAACAGAAAGAGCAAAAGAAATATCTGCTTTTGCTACACCAGATGGACTTTATCAGTATAAAGTAATGCCTTTTGGCATGAAAAACGCACCGGCTACATTCCAAAGGATGATTCACTCCCTTCTTCAAGACCTTGAGGGATGCGAGGCCTACATTGATGATGTCGTCATATACAGCGACACATGGGACGAACATCTCCGAATCATGCGTGCTTTATTTGACATTTTAGCTAAAGCAAGCTTAACTGTGAACCTTGAGAAGAGCAAATTTTGTCATGCCTATGTAGAGTATTTAGGTCATAAAGTAGGTCAAGGTTATGTTACACCCATTATGGCTAAAGTGGAAGCTATTGCAAAGTTCCCGATTCCTACAAACAAGAAAGAGTTAATGAGGTTTTTGGGCATGGCTGGGTTTTACAGAAAATTTTGTCCAAATTTTTCCTCAGTAGTTAGTCCACTTACAAATCTTTTGCAGAAGAGGGTTAAGTTTGAATGGACAAAGGACTGTGAAAAATCCTTTCATAAAATCAAATCTGTCCTTATGAGCAACCCAGTTCTGTCAACTCCAGATTTTTCTAAGCAATTTAAGCTTACTGTTGATGCTAGTGATGTTGGAATCGGGGCAGCTTTGTTTCAAGAACATAGTGATAATGTAGATAGAGTTGTTTCTTATTTTTCAAAGAAACTTACAAAATGTCAACAAAAGTATTCCACCATTGAAAAGGAATGCCTTGCTTTGTTGTTAGCCTTACAGCATTTTGATGTTTATCTGAATGTTACATTGCATCCAATTCTTGTGTATACTGATCACAACCCCCTGACATTTTTGCATAAATTGTCAAACAAAAATCAAAGACTGACTAGATGGAGTTTGTTGTTACAAGAATACAACATAACAATTAAGCATATCAAAGGCAAAGACAATGTTATTGCAGATGCCTTGTCCAGAGTATCGTGAACATATATGATTTTGTATTAATGTACATATATTTCATTTTAACAATATAAGTTTTCATTGACATTCAAACTTTTTAAGGGGGGAGGTGTTGTGAGGTGTGTTGTATTTGTATTATTTCATCATGTATATTATTAGTAACATTAAGTTTCTTGAACATTCCAGAGTGGTCAACATGTTCGGTCATTTTTCTAGAACATTCTTGAACTTTGTGCATGTCCAGAACTTTCCACTAATATCATGTATTTACAATTTCTAGAATATTCTAGATTTATATTACTGTATAAATACCCTGTCAATTCGATGCAGAGATACTTTGTCGTATAAGCACTATTGAGATATAAATGGGATATATTTTCACTGGGACATTGTGTGCAGCAACGGACACTCTGATGTATGTATTTTTAGATTCTTGCTAAGTTTGTACTTTATGTTTCATATACTTATTATATATTACTGTAAATAAATTATTAAGTTTAAACTGTGTGATTGATCTTTGCTGGCATTTAGGGTTATTCTGACCCATAACAGTCTTTTTTAAAATAGACTAATACTTTATTTTTTCCATGCTTTATTTGGATAGATATATTGACATTGATATTGATATTGATTTAAGACACACATTTTGGTGCAAAAAGGTCATAATAAATGTTCTTTTGCGTCAAAATAGGCATAAGGATCTGAATTCTTTAAAATTGTATTTGCAATTTCAGGGTTAAGCAATCCAATATGTTCAGACGCCATCTATAGTTCAAATGATAGCAGTATAAAAATTAACGTCAGCAATATGAATACAACAGGAGCTATTCAATATAGAATAACCCTTATCAACAAACCTCTTCTTCAATCTACCGATGCAATATTCCTGTTTACTGATCTTTCACCTGGTCAGGAGTATACAGCAACCGTAGAAGCAATTGGAAAAGAAAATCTGACGAGTCAGATAGCCTGCAACTTACCTACATTTACAAGTGAGTATTATAAGGGTACATTAGTGATGTTTAAAATGCTAATAATTATATGCTTATATGCTTCTTTTTTAATTCTTGAATATTTTTCACGTTAAGAACCGAGCGATCCAGTTTGTAAGAACGTAACAGTATTTAACAGAGCAACTACAGCGTTAGGAATCAGTTTGGAAAATGTCTATACTTATGGTGTCATTTATTATGTTGCAGAATACGATAATATGAAAAGGAGGCTAACTGCGACGTGGAACAAAATAAATTCCTTTAGAAAAAAGATCACTGACCTTACACCTGGAAAACAATATAATTTTTCGATCTGTGCTATCAGTTGTAATGTGTTTTAATTTTTGGCATTCCAAAGCATTGCAGTCTCGAAAAAATTACTTGTTGATGGTGCAAGTCTCTTTTACATATAATAAGACCGTGAATAGAAATGATTCTCTGGTCTTAAAATAAACATACAAAAATACACATACCTGCTTCAATTCTCTAAGCTGCGGATCTTTATTCTTTAAAATTGTATTTGCAATTTCAGGGCCAAGCAATCCAAACTGTTCAGACGCCATCTATAGTTCAAATAATAACAGTATAAAAATTGACGTCAGTAATATGAATACCGCAGGAGCTGTTCAATATAAAATAACACTGAACAAGAAATCTCTTCTTCAATCTACCGATCCCATATACCAGTTTACTGATCTTTTACCTGGTATGTCGTATACAGCAAAAGTGGAAGCAATTGGAAAAGAAAATCTGACGAGTCAGATAGCCTGCAACTTATCTACATTTACAAGTGAGTATTATAAGGGTACATTAGTGATGTTTAAAATGCTAATAATTATATGCTTATATGCTTCGTTTTTAATTCTTGAATATTTTTCACGTTAAGAACCGAGCGATCCAGTTTGTAAGAACGTAACAGTATTTAACAGAGCAACTACAGCGTTAGGAATCAGTTTGGAAAATGTCTATACTTATGGTGCCATTTATTATGTTGCAGAATACGATAATATGAAAAGGAGGCTAACTGCGACGTGGAACAAAATAAATTCCTTTAGAAAAACGATCACTGACCTTACACTTGGAAAACAATATAATTTTTCGATCTGTGCTATCAGTTGTAATGTGTTTTCATTTTTGGCGATTATTTTTTCTATTCATAATTGAAAAATTCTAGCTCTCTGGTTTGCTATCAGGAATAATCAAATAAGGTGAAAAGAAATGGCATTCCAAAGCATCGCAGTCTCGAAAAAATTACTTGTTGATGATGCAAGTTTCTTTTACATATAATAAGACCGTGAATAGAAATGATTCTCTGGTCTTAAAATAAATATACAAAAATACACATACCTGCTTCAATTCTCTAAGCTGCGGATCTTTATTCTTTAAAATTGTATTTGCAATTTCAGGGCCAAGCAATCCAAACTGTTCAGACGCCATCTATAGTTCAAATAATAACAGTATAAAAATTGACGTCAGTAATATGAATACCGCAGGAGCTGTTCAATATAAAATAATATTGAACAAGAAACCCCTTCTTCAATCTACCGATCCCTTATACCAGTTTACTGATCTTTTACCTGGTATGTCGTATACAGCAAAAGTGGAAGCAATTGGAAAAGAAAACCTAACAAGTCAGATAGCCTGCAACTTACCAACATTTACAACTGGGTATCATAAGGGTAACATAGAGATGTTTAAAATGCGAAAAATGGTATGCTTAACAGGTTGGGGGGAAACGTAAATTCCGCTATAATAGTGGTATCTCACTATTATAGTGAAATTACGCTATATTTCCTGCCATGGATACTCTCAATTTCATCCGATACCATGCAAAGTGTTTGAACCGCAAGTCATGGTGGGTATTAAAATGATCAAAAACTGTCATACTTACATGTTTTGAATTTTAATAAATTTTCTACCGTTGCTTTTAAAAATGCGAGCACACTTTTTTTTAACGGAAGTTGCACTTTTTACATAGCAACCGATGATTACAGGGTATTTAAGCCTGTTTGAATCTCACCTATTCCTCTTTAATATGCACAAATTGATGTTTGTTACAATTGTCAACTCGGACTGGATAGGGTTTATGGAATTAAACAAGAAAAAGGCAATTTCTGTCTGCATGGTTACGGGTATGGAGGCACGTTATTGTAAACGTAAAAACCCATTATTATCGGTCGCCGCTGCTGCGGCCGACCTTCTTGTGGTTGTGTTAGATAGTGCACATGGGAAATGAGAAGTTATTTTTTTTTAATAGGTCAGTAAAATAATTCTTCATTGATAACATGTCGAAAATCATAAGTAAAATTTGTTTTAAACCTAATATCAATCGTTGTTATAATGTTTCAATTTCTATCATGTCATTTCTCATCAAGATATTTGATAATAATTTTTGACTACATAAAAGAGTTTACAAAAGGTACTATATGGATATAAATGGAAATTATGATTTTCGGGATAGTAATGACGTGGTTCATAGTGCATGGTTAAAAAAATTGAAAAACTCTTCAGCTAGTAAAAATTGTTTTGAATATGTTACAGCTGCGAATGATACAATGATACTTTTGTTTCTACATTTTGCAAAGCGCCTTGCAGCATAGCCTATTCTGCAGAAACCAAGGGCATTATCACGTGATAAAGATCCAGGGTACCTGCTAGTGGTTCGGTCTTTTTAATTTTTGACTGCCTTCAAAGCAATATAAATGAATAATTGAAAAAATAAGTAAATAGAGATTTTAATGCATTTGCTCATCATATGGACTCATCGATGTAATATAGTCAATGATGAATAATATTAAGATTTTATTGAAGATGAAAATATACGCTTCTAAAGATTCTAGTTCAGCTTTGACTATCTTGTGTTTCCATTGCATGGATATGCTTTCAAAATTGTGAAAGAACTTTTTTTTAACAAATGCTAAATTGTTTGCGACCGATTTGATGCTTTGCATCAATTTTCAATTGTTGAAAATTTGAATTGAGTCAATATATTTTAGACACTTTTTGCTGAATATAGTATTGAGCAGTGGCGATTGGTTATTTGATGTTTCCTTGCAGTTTAAACAACACTTTGGTATAAATCTAGAAGTCTGAAAAATTAATACTTTTAGTGCGATTTTTTGCGATATAATTTAATTTTATATGAATATAATTAGATTTATATATAATAACAAGAAAAAAAATATAGCTATTTCTCTCATATTTTAAAGTTAAATCGTTCTTGCCTAAGTGCATAAACATAAAGCGTTAATAAATTAGATACGTTTGTGCGGAGTTGATTGTCAATTAATAATTATTTAAACATGTGTTAAAATAAGGTTACAGGCACTCTTGTAAAATACTCCCGACACCAAAGTAAATTTGGTCTTTTTTCAGAAGTAAACAATTAACCAGCCGAAATTAAATATTATATATATATGTTTTCTACTATCGTTCTTATAAGTAATTTTTGGATTATTTATTATAGATTGATTTTGTGAAGGGAATATAATCGAGCTTATCATTATACTCTTTTTTATGTTTGCCATATTGGGTCTTTACGTTTACCATAACGAGCCTCCATACCCGTAACCATGCAGACAGGAATAATCTTTTTTCCTTGTTTAATTCCATAAACCCTTTCCAATCCGAGTTGACAATTGTAACAAGCATCAATTTGTGCACATTAAAGAGGAATAGATGAGATTCAAACAGGCTTAAATACCCTGTAATCATCGGTTGCTATGTAAAAAGTGCAACTTCCGTTAAAAAAAGAGTGCTCGCATTTTTAAAAGCAACGGTAGAAAATTTATTAAAATTCAAAACATGCAAGCATGACAGTTTTTGATCATTTTAATACCCACCATGACTTGCGGTTCAAACACCTTTTATGGTATCGGATGAAATTGAGGGTATCCATGGCAGGAAATATAGCGTAATTTCACTATAATAGTGAGATACCACTATTATAGCGGAATTTACGTTTCCCCCTAACCTGCTTAATTGCTCAATTCTTGTTTTTTTTTCATGTTAAGGACCGAGCGATCCCGTGTGTAAGAATGTCATAGTATATAACCTGACAACTACAGCCTTAGGAATCGATTTGGCAAAAGTCCATACCAATCGTGCCAAGAATTATTTTGCTGAATACAATGATACCAAATCGAGGCTTAATGCGACGTGGAACGAATCAAATTCTTTTAGAAAACAATTCACCGATCTAACACCTGGGAAACAATATAAGTTTTCCATCTGTGCTATCAGTGAAAATCATTTAAAAAGCTCCAGATGTTGCATTGTCTCAAAATATACACGTAAGTATTTAATAAGTTTATTTAAATTTTCAATTCTATTAATATTCCATTTTAAATATAAAAATGTTTAACGCTAAACGTATGATGTACCTTTATTTTTTTATTTTTTTTTTTTTATTTTTTTTTTATTTTTATTTTTTTTTTTTTTTTGGCAGAAATATATATTTCATTTTCGCAATATTAGAGAGGTTTAGCAAACCAACGTGTACGCGTACGTGTACGTGTAGCACCAGAAATCTGTGCATTACGTCATCACTTTTGCTAATGACGAATTTCTACACGTATCTTCTTATGCAAATTACGTGTACATTGCCAAGTACACGTAAGTTAAAACTTGTAGCTTATAATTCTTTAACTGCTGTTTATTTTTCAAATAGTGTGCATTTTTCTGAAACCTGAATATTTAATGCAAATACTGATATAAGAACTGAACGTCAGTAATTGAAAAATATTAATTTATAGGGAGTTAAAATTACAACATCTAGATTTTCGAAAAAGACTTTGACCGATTAAAAATATAAGAACTCTGTACAATCTTTTTCTCATAAGTACATGCATATATTTATGTAGAACGGTGATATACGTATTTAAATTATTGCTTTTGCGGATGATTTTTAAATGCAAACCACTTTTACATTTAAAAACTTACAAGTACAAGTACAAGTTATACTTTGCTAAACAAGAAAAAAATGTTAACGTGTACGTGTAATTCTAACTTGTAGTTTACACGTACATGTACACGTACAAGTGAGCTTGCGAAACCTCTCTATTATATTTCTTAAATGGCATTTAAAAATCTAAATTGCAAAGACCTTGAGAATAACATATCAGTGTTTCGATATAAAGACAAACAAAATAAAAATGTTGTACTCATTATCTGTCATGTAACGAAAATGTATATAAAACAAAAAAAGACCTAGCATCATTTTTTTTCAAATGTTTTGAGTAAGAATTGATTTTTTGATTAGTAAATCAAACTCCACGGTGAAGATTGGAAGGTCAAGAGAGAAAGGTCTAAAGTTTTTTGTTCTAATCTCAAGAAACATGCATTTAAATGTTCATATCTTAGATCGGTCCAGTGAAAAGGAATTAAGATATGAAATATAAATTTCTACAGCAACAATAAAAATTATAGGCATGCATTGTTAAAGACAGATTAGTTGATTGATTGATTGAATTATGTTTAGCGTCCCTCTGGAGAATTTTTCACTCATACGGAGACGTCACCGTATGCAGGTGAAGGGCTTCAAATTTTGACCTTGAGTTGGCACTCAGGGTCATTGAGCAGTGATGGATATTTATCGTGCCAATCTCTGCCATGACACGGGACCTCAGTTTTTAAGGTCTCATCCGATGAACCTGCAACTTTCACTTCAAATGGCCGAGCGCATGGTGAAGGAACAGTTGCTACCCATTTTAACGAAGAGATCAGTCGCGGCCGAGATACGAACTCACGATCTCCCGATCACGGAGCGAGCACTCTACCAACTGAGCTACTGTGAACGGTAGGTTACAGACAGAGGGACAGTAGTAAAATTTCACTTTGTAGAATAATACATGTATATATATTGGAATATTCCAATTTTCTGAGAAAATTCCAAGGACTATATCAAGAAATCATGTCGAAATAAAGACCAGATTTTGATGAGCAAACTGATTGATTTATGTTTATTAAATCTTTCAGACAAAAAGTCAAATCAAAACACGAAATCAAATTTTCCCTATTAATCAGCCACATAAAAAACAAACCTTAACGCGATTTTATTAATTTCTGATTTTCCTTTACTTAGATCTGCTTATGAAGCGTCTTTTAATTTGTGTAAAAATTGAAGAACTGGAATCAAATGAAATCAGAATTCTAAAACTAAATGATTGTTATCATATATTAAAATCGCCAATCATGCATTCTGATGAAAGCTTTCAAACCTAATTGTTGAAAGGAACTGTGTAAATCCAAAATATCTGTTTAGAATATCTTAAATTTATATATTTGTGCATTTTCATAAGGCCCCATTCCACCCAGCAATATAACTAACATCACTATAGGAACCTATAGCTTTACCATACATTGGAATCCTCCTCCATCAGCAGTGGTCGGGTCCTATAAAGTGACTGCCAATTGTATCTGTCCTTGTACTGCAAGGGTCACCCACTCAGGATTGGATACAGAGGCACAAATCAGTGATCTCCCCCCTGGAACACACTGTTCAGTGACGATTATTTCGATCTCTGGAGGATTGAGAAGCGATCCGTTATATTATCCCGATATCAAAACAAAAGAACCAGGTATGTGTTCAATTCATATAATATCGATTTTGCTTTATTAAGACTTTTAATGTTGTTCATGTACATAAAAACAGTATATTTTGATACGCAATTTTATAATTATGAGGTTAACGTATTACTAGTAGTTTCTAAATTTACAAAATTAAGAATGATTTTATTTACATGGTAGTTTGTTAGTATTTTTTCATTTATTTGCATAATATTAAGATATAGCATTGGATTAAAAAAATTCTGAAGGCAGATACTCTGTGATACATTTGTGAGTATGTTGATCAAAGTTTTTAGATGGCAAAACGGGCCAACATCGAATATTGAAAGAGGTATGTAAAGTAATGCAAGTCCCTCAGCCACCTACCCCGATAATAATGATATATTAACATTTCACCTCATGCTCCAGAAGATATTGGTTATTAAATTTCTCTCATGCATCTTAAAATAAAACGAACAAATTAGAAGAGTTCTACTTCAGTGTCTGATTGAAATATTTCATAAATGATACAAATACTTCTATAGTAAAGTACTAGTGATATAGTTGTAGTCCAGTCAATCTAGCTCAAAAACACCCAAACCTCAAACAAATTGCAACAGAAATCATTCCAGCGGAATTTTGTTATTTATAATGTGCCTTTTGATATATCAAAACTCTAGAAAAATATTTTTGTCCAAACATCATTTTTTTCGATTATCAAAAATCCCAATATTTGTTCAAAAATGCCAATAAATTTCCTTTTCAATAGACATTCTATTTATGCATAAAAATAGTTTTGCCAGGAATATGACCTTGAAATTTTTTGACAGTCATGCAGAAATGCATCTGCAAACTGAAACCGGTGATTATTTCATTAGTTGCTATGGATTCCTGTTCCCATGGCAACAGAAATAATAGAAAAATAAAATCTTTCCAATTCCTCAGTACGGCTTTGTGCAGGGACAAAAATATGTAGCCATAGTAGGAATGAATTAGTATAGTATTAATTTATTAGTGAGGAAAACTAAGATAATTTTTTAAAAGTTATAGGGGATAATGTTAGCACAGACATCCAAGATTTTTTTTTCAAAGGGGGGGGGGCATCAAATCTCACATTTGTTAAGTCTCATAATTTTTTGACAAGCAAAAATAAATGAACAAACAGTAATAAAAATATTGCATTTGTAGGACTAAAGTGCACAATTTAACAAATGTGTAGATTGTAAAACTTGTCTTCTAGATATTCCGAGTTCACAAAAAATGGCGCCCTATGAATCTTGTTCCCTCATGATTTTTAGTTTTGTTTACTAAACTTTAAAAGTCAACAGTTGAATCAATAATTTACAGTAGGAAGTCAGAGTTTCTGACCAAATTCTTCTCAAAAGCTGACGAGTGACACACCGTAAAGTTATTGCATCTGTCAACAATATGACTGCTCCTCGACGACTATAGTTTATCAAGATGTGTGGATTTACTAGTATTTTAATAATTTGGTGGATTATTTAAAAACAATTACCATCTTATGTTCATAAATATTTAAATGAATTGTATTTGCATGCTTAAAAATCTCAAGCATTCTTAAATTTTGAAAGATTTTTTTTCATGGTTATGAATCTATAAAAAATATATATTACATATTTTTTTTTACTTGTCATAATTTTTTTAATTTCGTATTTGTACTTTCGGAAGGAAATTGAATTGGATGATTGAAATGATAATAAACTTTTGTTTAGAAAACATGAAGCAAAACACTTGAGCTACTACTGGAAAAATGTTTATAATCCAGATAGAAAATATATTCAGACCTTTGGAAAGGGACTCCATTCTTTAATGTAGCTGCCTTACACATGTAGCTTGATGGCATCGAGTGTAAAGAGTTTATTGTTTATGTAATGCATTTTTATCTTTCTTAATTTCAATTATTTTGATTATAGGTCCTGGAAAAGTCTCAGATTTTACTGTAGTTGAAATAAAGACGGGCGGTTTTGGGATTACCTGGAATGAACCTGAAAATCCAAACGGCGATATTTTAAGCTATAGCATAATGATTACTGATTCATCGGGATCCAATCCCACAAACGTGTCTTCTACTACAAGAAATCACACGTTTGAAAACTTGTCTGCAGGTAAGATTGTTTGTAAAAAATACTAATACACTTGGGTAGAAAAGACGTTTTGTGTATTTTTTAACTTAACTCTCTCCAGGATCTTGCTACAATGTATCTATTGGTGCTGTTAACCATGCTGGCGAAGGGGTGAAAGAAACTAAAACTGTGTATACATCCGAAACAGGTATCAATGAAGCTGTACTTAATATGTTTTATCAATATGATAATCATCTCATTACTGTTTCCTTATTCCATTGACTTCATTTTAGTTCCTTCAAAAGTCACCAATTTGACAGCAGTGAATTCATCATCCACTTCAATAACAGTAAAGTGGTCAAAACCCTTAAATCCAAACGGGGTTATTATTCGTTATGTACTGACTGTTCTCAAAGATACAGAAGAAAAGAAATGTGTGCGTGTAGAGTTCAACTGTACAGAATGCCAAAAACCATGTCCTTATGCTGAAGTAATGACTGTTTCATTTATTTACAAATTTCAGAATCAAGGATTATATCAATTGTTTTTCATTTCTAATCTCTCAAATATGATGAAATTAAAAATGTTGTTAGATATTCATGTCCATAAAAGTTGTTATATACTATCAGTGCTATACAAACAATAAAAATGACGTTAAATTCTGATAAAATTATCCGATGCATAAATAAGTTCAAGATTAAAGTGTAGAAATGAATTTATTTGAACAGAACGACTTTATTCATATTTTTCTATAATTCTATATTTGTGTAGGCAATACAGGCAGATACAGAACAAACAGATGAAAAATTAAAGGTAAGTTGGATTAAAAGAAAGGTAATTTTCCTAAATATTCTACGAAATAAATATAATAAAGAAAATATCTCTTTTTTATTTTGGGAAAGAGTTGTTTCTAATCAAAATTGGTTTATTATGTACAGTGGAATAATTTGATAGGAATACTATTTTGCTTACATAAAATACATTACTTTGAATCCTGCGTTTTCTTCTCTAGAAATACATAGCTAATTACCTGGTAAATCCAAAAAAATGTCCTAGCTCAAAACTACATTTGATTGAGTTGAGGACCTTAAGTCTCGCTAACGGAAAGGAAATAAAATTGTAATAAAGAAGATAAATTGTGTCATTTAGAATTCTTTGGTTAAAAAAATTTGAAAAGATAGGGAGATATTCATATTTCATAACATCGTAACGAAGAATAGGAAAAGCGTTCTGATTGTTTGTAAGGACAACCATAGATGACAGCTACATAATTATAGATATAGTCTTTTTTTAAGGTATGTCACTCATGAAATTTCTTATATCAAGGATTTTTTAGAAGTATATATTAGATAAGTACTCATATAGCATAACTCAAAATCGCAGAAAAATATATTAGGTTCAGTTTGCATCTTATTCAGCTAAGGTACAATAAAGTTGACATTTTTGCACTTAAATTTAAATTCTTTTATTGGTCGCTTTAATTTTATCATATTCTATTAGATGTAACAATGGCTAAAACTAAAATCTTATTTTAGGTAAAATAGTTTGAGTAATATTTATTAGCTCTTCTGAGTCAAAGGCTCAAAGAGCTAATGCTATGGCCATTTGTGCGGTGTGCGTTAACTTTTTAGAAAATGGGCCATAACTCAAGAACCCCTTGGCCTATCAGTGTCAAATTTGTCAAAGGGTATCCTTGGCCCAAGGGCTACCATTTATACTAAAACAGGGGTTGGAACCTTAAACAAGGGGAGATAATCAGGAAAACAAAACCAAAAGTATAGGTTGCTAAAAAATCTTCATCTCCAGAACCACCAGGCAGATTTCACCAAACTTACATACAAGGATCAGGATATGTCGACGATTAAACATTGTTCAAGGTATGACCCTGGGACCAAGGGCGTGGTCTCAAGGTCACTTCAAAATTGACCTAAATTTACTATTGATAAAAAAGTTTATATTTTGCTTACTATAACGACTAGGGTAATCAAATCTTGTAAGTTGATGCATATTAGGACTTCACATCACGTTAACTCAAAAGTAGGTCACAGTGATCTACTTTTTTAATTTTTCAGGCATTTGTTTTTAAATAGATTTGAAGGCATATTTTGGACACTTTAAGGCCTATGATCATCAAACTTTCTTAGTTGATGCGTCTTGGGTCTTTAAACAACGTCAACTTAAAATAGGTCACCTTGACCTACTTTTTGAACTTTATGACTTATCCTTTTTAAAACATCTAATCCCATTAATTCAGACACTGAGAGGGTAAGAATCATCAAATCTTGTAAATTGTAATTTGTAAATTGCTACAGCTTGGGATCTTAAAACATATTTATGAAAAAGTAGGTAACTGTGACCTTCTTTTTGAATTTTGCAGGCATATGTTTTCAAATTGTTTAAAAGGCATATTTTGATTACCTTCAGACCTACGATCATCAAACTTGGTCTTGGGTCTTTTAAAAATGTCGACTAAAATATAGGTCATGATGACCTACTTTTGACATTTTATGGCTTTATTCAAGTATCTTAGGTATTTATTGGCTAAGAATCATCAAATTTGTGAGTTGATGTATCTTGAGTAATTGGAGAGTGACGACCAAAAAGTAGGTCACGGTGACCTACTTTTGACATTTTATGGCTTTATTCAAGTATCTTAGGTATTTATAAGCTTAGAATGATCAAACTTTGTGAGTTGATGCATCTTGGGTTTTCGGAGAGTGACGACCAAAACGTAAGTCACGGTGACCTACTTTTGACATTTTATGGCTTTATTTAAGGATCTCCGGTACGTATTGGCTTAGAATGATCGAACTTTGTGAGTTGATGCATCTTGGATTTTCAAAGAATGTAGGTCAAGGTGACACACTTTTGAATATCTCACATACTTATTGGCTTAGAATCTTCAATCTTTGTCTTTTATTGCATCTTGTGTCCTCAGAAAACTTCAATCTTAAAGTAGGTCATTGTGACCTACTTGTGGTTTTTTATAGCTTTATTGAAATATCTTCTGTCCTAAGAATCGTTCAACTTTGTTAGTGTAGGCTACTTGGGTCTAAGGAAACTTAGGGTTAGAGGCTTCAAATAGAAGTGATAGGTTGTACAATTTATCAGAAGAGCGATTCAAGGCCCTTGGCCCTCTTGTTATTGAACAAATATTGCAAAATGATGCACGTGAATTATTGTGCGAAAATTTTGCACTTAAAAAAAGAAGCATATTTGGGGAATTAAAAATCTAAACAGGCAATACAATATTTCTTGTATCAAACTTTTTACGAGTTTAATCCTGATCAGTCACAAGTAAAGAGTAGATATAAACAATCTAAAAAATGTTGGGATCAGTGATGTAAATTTTGAAATATTGATCGAAATCTGTTGTTTTTATTTATTATCTTTACTTCTTTAATAAATATAAATTTCTCAGCATTGTTTGTTTAATGAGGGTTACAATTTGACCGGTCGGCAGAGGATGTTTATTCCTCCATGCCACCTGATCCACCTCCGATGTTTTGAAGGTCCGTGTTTGCTCTGCTCCTATTTGGTCAATTTGAGAAAAAAAAAATACCACTACTGAGATTCAGTTTTTGCCGTTGGTGATCAAAAAGCAAAGAAATTTTAATGAATTGTAATTTTTCAAATCCCAATCCCTTTGCGTTAAAAATTATGAAAGTCTCACATGCCTTTTCAGAGGTCATGATTTTAAAAGTAACATATTTTCTGTATGTATTTCCTATTTACAACCAATTGTATTTTGATACTGTTTATATCCTTTTTTTATTTTAATATTTGGATACCCTACAAAAGTTGTATTGAATTTAAATGCCGACAAGGACATCTCAAATTTTTAGGAATGTGTTGTACCTTAGTAAAATCCTTAAAGGCGCATGGGCAAAGATTTGAGGTTAAAATTTCCGTATTATATTACGACTTATATACCCCGGATTTCTAATAGCATTTCACACAAAAATATATATATAAAGAAAAATATATATATAAAGTCTTATTTTATCGAAAAGTTATTAAAACTTCATATTTTTAGACGAGTTTGATTAAAACATCCAAACATTAAAACATGGCCTGCCCCCTTTTTCCCTAACATTACTTATACTATAGGTAATGTTCAATAGCGATGCTATGTGGTTGTTTACAACTACATGATGAAATTTTACTCGAACACATGGTCAGAGCTCTCGCTCCCTGATTGGAAGGTCGTGACTTTAATTCAGAGTTGCAGGTCTTTCAAAAGAAACCTTAAAAACGTAGGCCCCGTTCCAAACTGCTCAATGACCGTGCGTTCCGAGTAAAAGTCAAAATGTAAGGCCTTATAACAAAATAAATACAGCTTAAAAACTATGAAATGTGTCACTGCCATTTGTGTAATTTGTTGTTAAGTTGTTTATCGGTACTAGAAAATGGTCAAGATGTTTTAACGTTAAAATAGCCGTGATGTCTCTTAAGGGAACCTATATGAAAACTGTAAACTGTATTCATCGATAGTATAATAAAGGAATACAGCAAATCGCTTTCAAACATGGCTTTCAAAGACTTTAAAGATTCATGTTTAATAAATGAATTATTTCAATCATAAGTATGGAAATGAAACAATACAAATGCACAAATTGCTTTTCTTCTACGAAATACACAGAAAAAAAGTCTTCGGACTTTACCGGTCTCCTGTTTTCAGCATGAAATCATGTGGGATCCGTAGTAAGCCACAGAGAATTCAACTCATACAGCTGATGTGTCTATTTAGGCCATTTTATGTCTTGTTTTTGACACTTTAAAGCGTACGAAATGTACGATTTCTTTTATATGCGATTTTTTTTTTATTTCTTTTTTTTACTGCATCTTTTATATATGAAAAAGAATATGTCAAATTGAAACAGATAAAGACATAGATTTCTTTTGTTGATAGTTGCTCCTATCTTAAATCTTTGTGTTGAGAGATACTTACATATTTTTACAACAAAACACAATAAATTTTGAATATGTTATAGGAATCTTATTCTGGTTGTAATAAGCATTCATCATCCTTTGGCATCAACAATGTATCTCTTATCTATGAAGTGACGGCATTAGACATATTCACCTCGTATTCAGTTACTATGCAAGCGTATACCTCTGAAGGAGGAGGAGCAGATTCAACTACAGATATAAGGACATCAGCTGATAGTGAGTTTAAATTCTATATGTATGACAGTCAGGTTGATAATTGTTTTATAAACTTTAACATCAATTTGTTTCAGACAAGGGGTTACATCGTAAGAATGTCTGATTTTCATTTGAATATTGTAATAAATTTTTGATAAAGGACGTTTTTTCTTCAAAACCCATATTTGCAAATTAACGTTTTTGTAATTGTTTTAAAATTCAAATTCTTTATTAAGTGTTTAGTAGTGCATCTGTGCTAACAAAGCACGACCGTTGAAAGTTTGAAGCGTCGAGATTTATACCCTTGGCTATCAATGTAGGAAACATTACTATGACAATTTAAATTCTATTGAAATCCAAACTACATAATCTTGTGTGTTATTCATATTCTACATTGGAAATGTATCTAAGTTACATGTATAAATGATGCAAATCGTGCTTTCGGATCGAAAGCCCCGAATAGTAAGACATAAAATGTTATTTAATGAAAAAATGAAGAAAGTACACAGCGATTGATCTCAAAAGCTACAAATAGTACAAAACTGTAAATAGGACATAGACACGGACCCAAATAATTTCCAAAGATGGAATCAGATGCCATTGAGGAGGAAGCACCCCTGTTGATTGGTAACAACCGCCGTATATTTTGATTTTCGTATAATAAAATGTTGTTATCATTACCCCAACATTGACAATCTCTGGTACACTTTATCCCATAAATGTTGATGAAATTTTCTAAGCTTGTGCTTAGTCCTTTACCATTACAATATTACTTTGTACAATATCAATCTTATTCTTAACTACTCTGATATTGATAAAAATAAAAGGATTGCTGCTGGTTTCCTCATCAGAAACGTTAACGTAGTCTATGCAGAATAGGTCAAACAACAACAAAATAATATGACAAAATAGATGAGATCAGCTTTGTCAGTGTAATTTGTCTTTAATGAATGGCTTCTAATGAACTAAATAACGAGTTATATCCGTTTTCCTGTTAAATACAGATATACTTGTGGGCGTAACCAGTTCATAAGGAATGAGTACTCCACATACACATCTGGTCCCTCTGTTGGAATCTTAAGCGGTACAAGTTTTGTGTCCTGCACATAGTTCAGTTTTGTTTTCATGATTCTTTAGGATGATCGTTACTCAGGTTATAGATGATGGAAACGGAGTTTTATAAGGTTCAATAATTTAAATCTAAAATTGTTTGATATGGGTAAAGAAAACTCAGTTGTACGTCAATTTCATTTTTTCAAATAATAATATTTTATAATTTGAAGTCAATTCTCGTTTAACATTTAAGGACAAAAAAATTAAGCAGATTTTTATAATTTTAGATTAAAAATGAAACAAGGTATTAAGATAAAAATAGAAATATATTAGAGGAAAGTGTCATAAGTACTAAGTTTATGGATCAAACTCTGATTGTTTATTTATAAGAAGCAATGCTTTTTCATTCCTATCATATTTCGTTATATAAAGAGGTTTGTAGTTTGTTATATTTTGTGAGAAAAAAAAATTGATCATAGTATGATGTATTTTCCGGGATACATGTATACTCAGGTGTCACTAGTATAAAAAAAGGTCGTTTATCTAATTTATACAAATTGGAATTAAATACAAGAATGATAGGTGTTCAATGTCCAATAGGTTTTTCGTACTCATCAGTGGATTTTGTCATCTAAGTAAATAATATCCTGTACCGGTCAGCAGAGGATGCTCATTCCTCCATGGTACCTGATCTCACCTCTGATGTTTTGGAGGGCGTGTTTGTTCTGTTCCTATTTTGTATTGTTTTATTGACTTAAATATTGAATACTATTCGTTATCTCAATATCATCCTTAAGATGCATAACAGTTCGTAATCTTCAAATGTTTATTTTCAATGTTTTTTTTATGTTTCAGAGCCTTCAACACCGGGAAAACCTCTGCCGACAAAAGATATTTTTAGCATGTCCTTTGTATACAACAGGCCTATGGAAATAAATGGATTGATCACACATCAAGAGATTGAATATACACATAAACCTTACAAGATTTGTTCATCAGAAGAAACACCAAACCAAACGACTGAGAAAAAAGAAATTTCAATTCAAGAGGAAGATAACAATTACACATTTTCACTAGAAAATTTAAAACCATTCTGGAAGTATAAAGTCAGAGTAAGGGTCAGAACATATGCCGGTTACAGCAACTATAGTGAAGAGGTCCGAGTCCAAACACTTCCTACAAGTAAGAATAATCTTTGTGCACCCCACATTATAAAGAAGCAAATAGTTTGATGAACTTTGTCTCAAAACAAATTAAAAATATTTTCTAGCATATGAATTAAATGACTGATGATTTTTGTATAGCATATCACAATGTGCATTGCGTTTTGAATGTTAGAAATTGGTAGAAATCTTTTTTTTATGGGAAAAAAAACATAATTTATTTCTCATTTTTTAATTCAGATTTGTCATCTGTGAACATTTTCTTCTACCCCTTGATTTGTTACTTTTGAATTTTAGCTCCTGGAAACGTTTCTGAGATAATGGTAATTAATAAAACTTCAAGAGGAATGCTTTTGATGTGGACACAGCCATGCTATCCTAACGGAAATATCATTAATTACAAAATAATAGTCCAGAATAAGAATGACTCTATTAATAAAACGACTCATACCAATAGCAGTAAAAAATTTTATCTAATTCACAATTTACTTCCGTATCGTTTATATACTTTTACCATACTTACTGAAGTCGCAAACGTCACGCAAAAAAGTGCTCCAGCCAAATCGGAAACTTTTCGAACTTTAAGTGAAGGTAATATTTCAATTAAGGTCTTCCATTCCTTTTAGTACCTAATTAACTATGCGTAAATATCCCTTAAGTATATAGATGAAACCATTTGATAGTCGGATATGATTTACCAAAGGAAATTTTAGAATTTGAAATAAACAATGTAGTGATTAATCAACAAGAACTGCATTACAGTCTAGGAGGTCAGGCGAAATATGAATTCATTATATATAATATCAATAAATACTTCAGTAGAAGAATATATTAAATCATTAGAAAATAGAGAAAAAAGACTTTGTTTTAACAGTGGGTTAAATTCTTTTTTAATATTGATTTTATTAATTAAGACACTTTCTACTGTTACTTGCTAATGGCAATAAATAGGAATTATATTTTATATATATATATATATATATATATATATATATATATATATATATATATATATATATATATATATATATATCTATTCCACTATTGACTCTGATTTTAAGGAATGGATTACCTTAAAACAAGTAGTAAACGAGTCAAATTTTAAACACTCAATAATCTAAACACAGAGTTTAAGTGTTATGTTTTTTTAACATTGATTCATTGTTTTGCATTTGTTAAATCAGCACCATTTAAACCTGGAAACATCACGTTTGTGGTTATAAAGGCGAGTTCCTTGAGAGTGTCTTGGAACCCCCCTATACTCCAAACAGGTCCAACGAGATACGAAGCTTCTGCTATTGATGAAATGGATTCCACAATTAATTTCACCTGTAGAACTCAAGGTTGTATGCCAAACTCTCTAATTTTCTTCTATTTCATAAAAGCATTGTCCATGAATGAGGTTTCAGTATTTTATTAAATCAATATCATGATATATTATACATGAACATTTTTTAGATTATCTGTAAAATTAAGTCAATATTTTAACGAGGTTGCCTTCTATATTTAAAGATTTAAACTTTTTCCTAGTATATTTTCAGTTTCTACACACATAGCTTAATCAGAAATCAAATAAAAAATAGTTAGGGGTCAATATGCTTCTATTGACGCTACAGTACATTAAATATGAACTTGTTGCACTTAAATCTGTGTCTTTATAAAAAAATAATAAATCTTCGACGTTTTCCCCCAATATTTTTTATCCAAATAAAGCAGGGAACAAAATAAACTATGTCTATTTTACAAAAGACACTTTAAAATTGTGACTAAGAAAAAGTTTCAAATTGCTTCGCATAATCAATTAATTGACCTTTCTGCAATCACAAAATGTGCTTTTCTGGTATTGAAAATTTGAAAAGAAAGAAAATTATATTTAAGTCTTAAACTTTTGCAGAATTTTAGCAGATAGGTCCAAGTTATCTTGCATTATCAGAAAAGAACATCAAAAGTGGGGGTATATGATGTAAATTTTTAGATAGAAGGAAATGGAAATAACGAACAGTATTCAATATCAAAGTCCATAAAACAATACAAAATAGGAGCAGAGCAAACGTGGACCTCCGAAATATCAGTAGTGGGATTAGGTGCCATGGAGGAGTGAGCATCCCCTACTAAACGTGTGTCAATTTTATGTTAAAATTGGCTTAATTTTTTTCCTGGACTCTCAGAATATACATGCACAGTGTATTTACTATATTTGTCATAATTTAATAGATATTTTAGAACAAGCATCTGACCATTCACTGGAAAAACAGCTTTGTGTGCAACCATTATGGAAAAATAAGAATCTTAAATTAACAGTACTATATATAGTTCAAAAGGGAGAAAACGATTATTTTCTTCTAAAAACCTGCCACAAAATATAGTTCCTAGCGTATTCCTACTGGAATGGAATTTAATTGCGGTTTTAATTGCGGTTGTTGCAATGTATATAGTTTAATTTGCATTGTAGAATCCATTTTCAATGTTGAAACTTTAAAAATGATACAGAATTTAAGAAATTAAAATTGACTCAAAAGCAAAGTATCGAACGTCCTTAACGAGGCCGAGTCTTATTATTTCTACCCTAGGGATATCGATAATTTTTCTTCAATTAAATTTTATTGTTATATTTATTGTTTTAAGATTTAAAAAATCGAATGTTTATCGCCCCGATTTCTTAGGGGGCCATCTCAAAAGTTGTCAAAATATACTATTCGACCCTATGGGAATTTGTTAGAATAGCGCAAAATTATCACATTTTTCCTACATTTTTTGTATTTCTGCTCTAGACATTTTGTTTTCAGTCAAGAATATGAATATTATTGTAAAAAGTAACCAAATTGTAAAATTTTTAAAATGTTGACCATCTAGGTTGGTTTAGGTCTTACTTACAAGGTTTATTTTTTCGATGCCCAATGCCTCTGAAATTGTCATATTGCTGTATAAATACATAATGGAGCAGACAAATTATCGGCCCAGATAATTTTTTTGGTAAAAAAAAATAGCAATCTTTAGATTGCTAGTATGTTTCTTTTGATGTTCTGTCATCAGTTTTTGTATAATATTCATGGACGTCTTGAACATACAATTGCAAGCGAGTCATGCGTCATTTTCCAGCGTCATGCATTGCTTACAAAATCGGAAAATGTTGACGTTGTTAGGGCCATTTCAGTACTTTTTCCTAATTATTGTCGTAAAATCACCTTTTCGGACCAGTAGAGGTTACAGATAATGTTTATTTTTTTTTTTTATAAAAATCAAAATATTTGGCAAGGATGCACTGTCGCAGAAATGACTTCATGAAATTAAAAAGCTGCACAAACGCATGCAAACTCGAATCAGACTCGGCCTCGTTAAACTGAAATTTTAACGCGTTTTAAATAAGAAAAATTGCAAAATATATTAACAATATGATGGGTGCAATCATTTGAAAATATACATGCCTACCGCATATCTGAAACCTATTTGTCATACTAGTATCTTTGAAAGATATGTTGAATTTATGTCAAAGGCATTATGACAGAAAAAATTATGACACAAATTCCACGTTTTGTTCAATTCAGGTAACGTGTATTAACAATGGGATACAAATAGAAAGTCGACAATATCTGAATTCAGTAATTGTGAAAACATTATAATCTTAAAAGTACAAAAAGGCTATCCGTTCCATTTATAAAAACTGACATAAATTGATGCTATTGAAGTGTGTTATCCGCCTTTTTAGACGCAGTATAGTTAAGGTGCCAAATGGAAATAGATAAAAAAAAAATTACATTTTTTACAAGAATGGGCGATTCTTTTTATGACTTTGTTGATATCAGAAAAATGCCTTGTGGTTAAAGAAATTGTTACTGGTCACAGTAGCCTAGTGGTTCAGCGTTCGCTTCGTGAATGTCAATACATATTTAACACATGTTTATAAATATATATTGCTTTTGTTTAAAGCAATATAGCTTTCAAAGATAATATGTAAATTTTGTTTCACTTACACCTGATATAAAGTAATCTGATATTTTTTTTATATAGTATCGGTTGATTTTATTTTATTTATTTATTTTTGTAAAAGAAGGGTCCTTTAATGGATATTTTAATATTTTTGAATTGACATTTGTCAAAGAAGCTTATGACTTAGTGATTTACCAATTTTCTCTACCCTTTCTAGGATTTGGAAATACAAACTGTATTATTACTGGATTAGATGCGTACTGGAGGTATTCTTTGGTAGTCAGAGTGTTTACCGACAATTTCGAGCCAAATTATTCCGCTTCTCAATTCACAACTGCACAAAGTGGTAAAGAACCTTATGTTTTCTTTTTATATACTAAGAATTGCTATTACAATTTTATTCAATTCACCTAAGTAAACATGATTTTATATTTCAGCACCTGGCAGAGTTGAGTACTTCTCGGTAAAGCAGGACGAAAACATCGCTGTAAAATCAAATGTCCTTATAGAATGGAAACCACCCGTAAAAAGAGATTTGAATGGAATAATCCAGATATATTTCATTCAATTCTGGTATCTACTAGGTGAAAAAATGGTAAGTTAAGGTCATACAAAAGAATGCATGCTTGCCCTCTGCCAACATAGGGTAAAATAAAATCGTTGGGTCAGTTGGTAGGTTGGAAAATATTTTTTTCTGAAAATGTCAACATATTTGGAATTAAAAAAAATCGTGTCCCGGAACTTATAAAAAGTTTTGAGTCGGGCATATTAGTCCGAAGGTCTAACCGGTTTTTTTTTTAATTATAAGTGAGGAATTTTTATATGCATTTTTTTCAAGGATCGGTTAGTGCCTCCATGATAAAACAAATGTTGATGTACAGTTTCAACGCAATATGAATCCAAAATTTGATGTACTTTGAAAACATTCTTCAAAATGTGTTTATTTTCTCCAAATTAACGCACTTTGAAAAAAGTTGAAGTGCGTAATTTTTCAAAGTGTGATGCCACAATGCCTACATAAACTCAAAAATGTAGATAAAAACGATTGTTTTTTTAACATTCCCTTGAAAATAGTAATGCTACTCTTAATGATGAATCCCCCGTGTTTTACAGGTTATGTCTTATAGTAGCAATACCCGGGAAGTTAAAATTGAGGTGAAGCCTGAGGAAACTTATACTTTTCAGGTAAAATGTTTAAAATATTTGTTTTACCAATATTTCTTAAATGAAAGATTAAAATGAAACCAAACCTTTAAGAAAAAGTCTTTACAAATCTTGCCAAAATTATACAGAGAACATTTTCATTCCAAGAGTCATGTAATAATATTTAATGTAAGAATATGAAATTCTCGTATTTGTTTCGATTGGGTGTTTTGAAGTCTTTCATTTAAATTTATTCAGTTTTTTCTTTATACTTGATATGAGATAATATGAGATGTTGGTCACTCATCGATTTAGAGTTTTCACTTTTCACAGTTGCACTTGCAGAATTGGCACAGCTCCTAGATTAAAAGTAGGCTTGTCATACCAAAAATCTGTGTGTTTTGTGACGGCTCATTCTGTAATTCTTTTTACAAAGTTATTGAATTTTTTATTGACATTACATTTGCTTTTGTTTCAATTTAAGGTCAAGATCTAGTAAATGTCCTTAGACTAACATTTTGGTGCTAGATCCATTATGACGTCATAATCACTTTCAACTTTCTTTTTCCCGTACTTTACGGCTCTAATAGAATTATGAAGAAAATAAAGTATTTTCATGGAATTCAATTTGAAATCACCTGAAAAGTAGTCCGGATAATTACATTAGATTTAACATTATTTAAAAGAAGAGACCAAGAACATACAAATTACCGTTTTCTGAAAGACTGTAGGCAATCTGGATACATTTTGTTTCTGTGATATGGCAAAAACTTCCATATTCATGACTAATTTTCTTACTTTTTCATTGAAAATGACAGTTTAAAATATGGTTTTTCATCTAATTTTCCTACATATTATACCCCGAAACACCTTTTTTGACCAAGCTAAAGTTATAAAGCATCATTAAAGGCATTCATTTCTTGAATTTGATAAATCTGTAGGCACTCTTCATTTACTAGATCTTGACCTTAAATATCTGTTCTGCGAATAGATCGGGGTGCGTATGGTTCAATATATAATCGCCACGCCGTTAGACATATGACGCAAACATAGGTAATGACTGTGAATGTCTTTGACAAACGCCCGGCAGTAGGAGAGAAAGTCAGGGTTCATTCGTTTTAGACCTAAAAAATGAGGTCTCTTTCAAGGTAGTTTTTGGCAAGATAAAGTACTCTGACTGCTTCATAACCATAATTGCCTCTTATAGGTCTTGATTTGAAGCCCTCCTCCAGAATACAGTGTCGTCTCCATATGAGTAAAAATTCTCGAATGGAAGTAATAAAGCATACTATGACCGTGCAAAATGTATATTTTGCACATTTCTATATATTTTCTATTTTCGGCTGTTTTATTTATTAATGTATTTAACATACGCAATCTTGTGAAATTCTTGATACGTAAGTGAAAAATGTAACTTAATGTTCATAAAAAGCCATAACTCTAACAAGGAAATAATAAATCAAAGCCATTAAATATTGCATTAGGACAAATACTTATCAGATAGTGAGGGCAGATGGACAATGCATTTCACGATTAAAAGAATGTTTGACACTAATTGAGTTAAAACGTTTAGGTAACAATTAGGTGATAAACACAGGTCAACAATGGGCGTTAACCTTTAGTGATGGTCAGACTTGAGTAATAAAAATTGACAGTGATTGGATAGAACATAATACTTGACTTATAATTGGACATGTCAATCAAAGTAAAGAAAATGTGTTATAAAATGTCACTTATAGTTAAATATAGAATGTTAGAATCAATGTAGGAGAAAAGATACAGTTGTAGATTAAGCAGTGTCCGTGAAAACCGGCTAGTTACATGTATCTAGCAAGTTTCCCAATATACATATTGTACGGAGTGAAGAGTAACCTATTCGCAAAATTATGATTTATGAACTTGAATAAATGTGGAAAATATTTCGAGTGTTGAGCTAACTACTTTAAATAATACAATCAAATAGTCAATCAATCAGCTATCTTACTTTCTATAAAAAGGACTCATTCACAAAACTTTTACTTGAAATTAATTCGAATGATTTTCTTACTGTTGCTTTTAACACGTATGTACTTTCATTCAAAAGATCACTCACTGTTCAATATAAACCATGGATACCGCGCATAGGTCAATTTTTGTAGCTCTCCACCGGCAAGTGTTGGTGTCTTCATATGAGTGATAAATTCTCGAGAGGGACATTATACAACATGCAATCAATTAATCGATCCTAGAGAACTCTAAATGAAAGACAGCACAGAGTCTCTTATACCTGTTAATTTTTGGATGTTTAACTGAAAAAACACCATTTTGACACTTTTCCAACTAAACTGTATAACAAAAGAGAAGACTTCATTACTTCTTTCTTCAATTTTCAATATCTAAATATTCCATTTCCAATCTACATACTTATGTTGTTAATGTCTCTTAAAGTATGCAATACACAAGAGCATCTCTGTTTGTTCAATTTTTTAAGACGACTATAATAGGTAGCTGTTACAGGGATTTACACAACCTTGTTTATAGACAACATTCCGAATGTTCTTTAATTCTAATGAACTGAGTTGAAAATAAATCCTATCTTTGGCCCGCATTTTGACTCATTTGTGTCATTCCAACTGTAAGACCATCAGATTTATATTTACAACAGGTTACTCCGTTAAACTAATAAAAGTAGAGGACTTATCCCCATTGTTTCTAGGGGATCTTAACTCCTCCTACACACATAATCTCGCGTCTGGAGCTTTTAAGGGTCCATGTTATAGCCCTATGATTATGTGCATTTTACATGTACATCCTGCAATCGAAGATTCGGAGGGCATATAGATTTTGATTTCTCCGTCCATCTTTCTGTCTGTATTTCTGTTTATTAATGTGTCTGTTTTTCAAATATCATGAACCCCGGGTACTGTAGTAGAGTAAGGCCACAACAAAATTACAGATACAGGAGGTCCAAAGTTACCCGGGTGAGCGTTGTGGTCCATGGGACTCTTATAATTAGTTTAATTCATATTTTGAATTACAGATATTTGCAATGACAGTCGAAAATGCAACTGAAGAGAACTACTATACAGATAAGATAACTATTAAGCCGGGTGGTAAGTTAAATTCTGTTAAAATTCAATATCGTTCAGAAAGTGACTAATCCACATAACTTTCGTCTGGATTACATGTTCAACTGTATTTTGAATAATCTGAATAAACATTGCAAAACATTTGTTAGAAAATACACTTTTCTGTTTAAAGCTCCACTTCCTCTACCTCCACAAAAGACTCCCGTTATCCAGCAAGGCTCGTCTGTTTCTAACGAGCAAAAGCAGTTGTCCATTGCTTTTAGTCTACTGGCATTGTGTTATGATAGAAATGGGGAAATTACGCAGTGGTTTGTCATCGTTTCAAAAGAATCAAAAGGATCAACAGGTAAGTGAATTTATTTCAGTTTATTACTGACAATTAAAACATTTACATAATTGTTACTATTAAAATTTGATTTGTTTTCCTTATATAGGAACATTTATCGGAGGAAAGGCAAATTACTATAATTTCATTCAAAAGCACTATCAAACATGGAGGGATGTCTATGAAAATGATAATAGGCACACCTACGTAGCCTCAGATTCATGGAAACCAAACTGTGTAAAGAGTAAGTATTTAAAATTTTGTATGTTAATTGGATTAACGGTTGCTGTTACAGGAAAAAATGCTTATTAACCCGCTTAAGCATATCATAATTTCTATGCCCTCATAATCGAAGATTCGAATGTATATAGTTTTTGCTCTGTGTATCTGCCTGTCTACCTGTTTACATTTATCTTCTTGTTCGTTTGTCTGTTTGTCCGCTATAAACTTTAACCTTGCCAACTGCTTTTGAAATGATGAGCTATGACTTTCACACAAGTTTATTCCTTGTGACGAGACCTTTCTTTTGGTACCACAAAATTTAAACTCTTTACTTTGAACTTGGAGAGTTGACCCACTTTTGCAATAAAATATCAAACATTGGTCATACCGTATAAGCAGACTTTTTTTGCGAGGATTTAACATTGGCATTATTAGCGAGGGTGCTGAGATCGCTAAAATTAAATATTGCTAAAATTTACTTCGTTTCATATGTAATAGCTTATTTAGTGAGCATATTAAAATCGCTAAAATTACTTCTCGCTAAAAATAAAATACCAGTTTTTAAGGAAAATCGCTAAATTTGCATCTCGCTAAAATTTCCACTGATACGGTAACTTTTGAGCAGTTGGTGCTATGACTATCATAATTCACTAGTGAATCATTTTGACAAGACCTTTTGACCTTGACCTTAGAGTCTGACCCACTTTCAAAAACATTTAGTTTGGCCATGACTTTTTTAAAGTTAGTACTATAGCATTTATAATTCAAAGGTGTATTTCTTGTGATAAAACCTTTTTTTCTGAATACCAACAAATTTTTACCTTGACCTTTGATTTTAACTTACATTTGAAAAATCTTTAATCTTCGCCATAATTAAGCTTCTATAGGGAGGCATCGGTGTTTCACAAACAATTCTTGCTTATGGTTGTAACTGTTACATGTACAATAATTTTTGTCATAAAAATACAATGTATTGTTAATATTTCTATATGTATTAATTATCCATTTAAAATTAATAAAATACAAAATATGGTATTACATATTCAATGATAAAAATCTCAAATAACTTCTAAATATTACATCTTTTACTCAATGACTGACTAAAAGATTAATTGATCGATCGTTTTTCTTTATCTTCACATATTTCATGAAATAGTGACTTCTTAATTTTTTTCTAATCAAGGTACACAGAATAGAGAAAAAACTGAAATGCACACCATGTTTACCCTAGGATCAGAGGGAGACTGTTCTAATAGTCACAAATATTGTAATGGATATCTAGAGCCAGGGAAAAAATATTGGTATGAATGTTCTTACATTTATTTTTTTTCAATTTCAACCTGATCTTACTTTGTTTTGACTTCAGTTAACAAATTGCTCCCTTATTAGGGTACGTTATGCAATATGTACAAGAGTGGCTTGTCTAGAATCAGAATATTCCAGTCAATTTACCACAGGTAATATTTTATATATATATCTAAGGACATACGCAACGTACCCACTTACTGATATTATCTCAAGATATTTTTAATTTGAGATTATAATTCAAAGTTTAAACTACGTTGCATATGTCCTTAATCAGAAACCCTCTCATCTAATTTTCTGACCGGTCATGGTAGCCTAGTGGTAGAGCGTTCGTTTCGTGATCGGGAGACCCGGGTTCGATTCTCGTTCGCGGTTCCGAGTCAGACCTAAGACGTAAACATAGGTAGTGACTGTCACTTCGGCAAGCGCTCGGCACTAGAAGTTTAAGTCACGGGTCTTTCGGATATGACCTTAAAACATGGATCCCGTGTCACGGTAGGCGTTGGCACGATAAAGAACCACTTACTGCTCAATGGCCCTGAGTGCTGAATATAGCCCTTCACCGGAAAATGGTGACGTCTCCATATGATTGAAACATTCTCGTGTGGGATTAAACAATATACAATCAATCAATCAATCTTATTCTCTGTTCTTTTACTATATAGATGTAGTTACTTGAACTATTACTTTTTGTATTCCTTTTTATTTTATTTTCAGCACCCAATAATGTACCAGTTATCGCTGGTTCAGTTTCCGCTGTTATTCTCGTTGCTCTTATTGTTGTAATAATTGTCGCTGTATTCCATAAAAGGAAGAAAAAAGGGTAAGTATAGCTAAAAATGAAATTCTTCAATGAATTTTCTATTAAGAATATGTCCACGAGAAAACCTAGCAAAAAGTGGTGGAAGCACGATTCTCCAAGTGTGTTTTCTGATAGAAAAAAGATATTTTGCCACTAATTCTTTTTTTAAGTGTGGACTCACAAATGTATGAAATAGATTGTTATTAAATGCCTATTCCTATGCTGCTAAACTTAAAATTGATACTGAGACAAATCAAATCTTGCATTTAATCAATGAGATATTTTATACGATGAAATGACTAAATTTAACTTTAAAACAGTTTTATATTTTTCATACCGCGCTCATCAAGCAGGAGGTTTAACATGATGCAATTCATTTGATAAAATGATCGATGGGGTACCCATCTCTTATCTGCAACTCTTTCCATACCACTTTATGAAATTTTATGAAGTTTCTTAGAATCTTAAAAACATGTACATATATGATAGTGCCACGGTACACCTCCTATTCTACATGTATGCTCTGATCGGACAGATATTTCGAGATCTCCCTTTGTAAAACATAATTATAAAGACATTGCCATTGTATTGGTTCACGTGAGAGCGGTTATCATTTTGTGACCTCAGTCTCTGAAGTACCTTCATTTTTTCTTTGTATCTTTTTCCATTCATATAGGCCACTACGGCATGTTTATAGTGACTGTGGTGAAATTGGCCAACCGATTGAAATCTTTCCTGCTGTAGAAATGGGCAGTACCTTAAAAGAACCTAAGTAAGATTTTCAATATTTTCATTATAAATTACGACACAACAGGGTGAATTTTTTAAAAAGCCACATTAGTGATATAATAATTAATAGTGTTTTCTATGTTTATTTGCATGTTCAATTACGTTGTACCATGTCCTGGATCGATAGTAAACCATGGACACTTCCTCTATTATGAGGTTACTATACAACTGAACATATTACGAGGATTTCACATAATCTAAATTGCAAACCACCTGCATGATTATTTTTTCTCTGATGAAAAGAAATTTTGGGCTTCCCATAACAAAGAATAGACTTTGAAATTACATTCTTATATATCTTACACGTATATATTATCTAGAAATAATCAAATTATTTTCGAAAAAGGAAAATAACACCTTTTGAATAATGCAATTGATCGGGTCCGTGTAGCACTTAACAATTTAAATTTCTAAAATGATTTAGAGTTTTAGAATGTTAATATATTCGTTAAAATTTCTAAATTTCAAAAACTCAAACTGATTTGGTACATTGAATTTAATATTTTAGTTCATAAAACTAAATTTTCAAATTTCCAAACAGGTTTTAGAATTTTAAGTTTTTAGTTTTTTACCTTAAAAGATCAAAATTCAAATTTCCAAAAACGATTTTTAATTGAAAATTTGGGTTTTTAGTCTACCTTTTGTTCAGAAAGTTTACACTTAACTTTCTATAGTTCAGTAATATTTTTCGTCTTTTGATTATTTAAAATTAGCTTCAAATCTAAAATCCAACCTTGATTCGTTTTTGATTTTTTTTTTGGAAATTTGGAAATTTGATTCAAATGTTCTAATTTCAAATAACCTTTACACTTCGAGTTTTAGAGTTTTACTTTAACTATCAATATATCAAATTTCAAAACCCTATTTGAATTTTGAATACTTCAAATAAGTTCAGTATTCCAACTACCAAAAAACTTTTTTGCCTAACCAAATGTGTTTAGAGATAGTTTGAAAATTCAAACCAGGTTTGAAATTTGATATTTTGGTTAAATGAAGTAAATATCTAAAAACTCCAAGTGTTTTGGTTATTTGAAATTTGAATGTTTGAATCAAAATTCTAAAGAAATACGCACGTTAACTCTCGATTCCCACCTACATTTTGCATCCATTTTGTTCAATATAAATGGCAATTAGTCAATATCTTCTTTGTTTAATACAAAGAACAGTTCAATGGAAATTGATGAATTTCTTAATTCCAGCGCTAAATAGTAAATTAGCCATACCTCTAGCTCTTTAAAAAAAAAGGGGGGGGGAGGTTAGACGAAATTTCCAATTGAAATCGGACTTTCAGGCATCACCTTATTTTGAAATAATCTTGGATGCGATTAAATGTTTCTTATATCTTTTCTTATGTATTAGGCAAATAAATAAAACATAAATATATTAATAAAATATAAAATTTCAGTTGTAAATTGTTTTGGCATTGGGGGAAAATAAGCATTTTTATCGTTGTTTGTCAATAAACATACCCCCCACCCCACCGTGTCACACAAAAACTTTGGTATGAATTAATGAAATAACAGTTCATATTACCTTTAAAACGAATTTTTGTGACACTGGGGGTTGTTTCTCTTTGTTTGCCCAAAAAAGTATTGTTTTATGAAAATCCATATAATTATCTATAAAAAAAATATCAAAATCCACTGATTTTGTTAACTTTTGAAAATTGACTAAGGGGTAGGCGAGAGAATAATGCTATCGTTCGCAGCTCTTTCAAAAAATTTAAAACGTTTTGCAAGTTGAAATAAAGAAATTTGAAGTAAGTTTTGATATAAAAAGTCTTAGAAAAGTCAGATTAAAAACTCAAAAGATTAGAATACAAAAGAACTATGTGCGGTATATTGCATATATTTGCCCACCATAAAAGTCAAATTTTGAAAACTTCCTGAAATGTGCTGAATTTAATAAATTGTATGAGAAATATAAATTAACAGAAAATATTATAGTGTCAAAGCAGCGTATTCACAATTTTTGTTTTTATGACGTCACAAACTAGTCTGATTTTATATCCTTTATCAGAAAGAAGACAAAATGGACAAAATTTCAACAATTTTAGCTTTAAAATTTATAGAGCGCAAGTTTGTTCAGGAACGATATTGACATATTTCATTGATATTATCATTCTACACATTATATCAAAATATTGATCCTGAACACACATGCGCTCGGTGAATTTTACTCAAAATATCGACGAAATATGTACATTTTTCTGTAAAATTCATATAAAACTGAAATTTACGTCATGTTTGTGACGTCATTACGTACATATGGCGTCTTTACTTATGAAAATATTCAGTGCTTTGAAGTCAGCATATACTCCCCTGTTTAAGAACTTAATTAAATATATCTCCATCAAAGTTTGATTTGGGGGGCAAATATTGGTTATTACCGAATAATGTTCTTTGTTTTTGGAAATTTGAATTTTGAATATTTTAGGTAAAAAATCTAAAAACTTAAAATTCTAAAACCTGTTTGGAAATTTGAACAATTGGATTTTGGAACTAAAATATTAAATTTCAATATAACAAATCAGTTTGAGCTTTTGAAATTTAGAAATTTGAACATATATACATGTATTAATATTCTAAAACTCAAACTCATTTTAGAAATTTGAATTGTAGTTTACAAAATTGAAGAACAAAAATTAATTGAATAGGCTGGTTTCAGTACAATAAAAAGATATGCACCTCGTGTTTATAATTATAATTTTGTGAGAATAAACTGAACTGAATACCTAATTTACATTTCATTATCTGAGTGTTATAATACATGTTTTTCGTAGGCTATTTATAATTCACTGTAAAACATTTTGTAGTGCTGTGAAAATAGCTGATTTTGCCAGTTATGTTAAGAAATTGCACGCTAACAGCAACCTGTTTTCAAAGGAGTATAAGGTAGTATCTATACATGTGATCGAGGTTTAATCCAAAAGGAGAACTCACAAGTGCTAAAAAAATCTTTATCAACCTTATTTCATTAAGATTTTAGTTATGGAAATAAACACATAGTTAGATCACGCTAATTTTGCTATAAATTACTCTTTTTTGCACATAAACAACATTAGGGCCTTAATTCTTGGAACTCGTCATTGGTCCCTCCTTACACACATGGAAACTTTCACCATATATTTTAATTCAATGCTTTTAAATAGGATAGAGAGCCATCTTCTATTAATATATCACCCCTTGAGACATTAATATTTCTAATGCATGAAGCTCGGAAAATATATATAGTTTTCTAAATGTTTATCCTACACATATATTTCATATCTTCATTTAATTATCGCTTTGTAAACAATATTTAATTGATAATGATTGTGTTGACAATATCTAAATGCACGGATTTATTATAGGTATTAAAAGAGAACAGCCCAACTCACACAACTAAAGCTGCTGAACTTCAGGTGAACCGAATCAAAAACAGATATTTAAACATCCTAGCTTGTGAGTACAATTTATCCTTGTCTTTGATTAAAAAAAAACTAATAAATTTACAAAAACAACAGTAAATCATGCTCAAATTTTTTTAAAATATAAAAATTGCGAACAAGCCAATTTGGACCCCTGAAATTAGAAAGAGAGAGTAAGCATCCCTTGTAAAATAAGCGGTCGGTTAATCCTGCAGTGTTCTTATCATGATCTGTCAAATAAAAATTCTTTGACAACTCGGTCTTAAATAAGGGCCTAACTATCTTTGTAAAAACCAGTTACTGCAGTATTATTCACTTTTACAAAATTTTATTAGGAAGGCCATTGTTCCGACCATACATTTGCTAAATGTTGACTTTTAAGGATTTTCAATCATAAAAGGACATAATTTTCTGCTCTTAATTATCCATCAAGTACATAATACTCCATATCTTCGGTAGACAAGGTTTCTTATTACGCTACGTTATAGACACGTGTTTCTTTTCACATTGTCAGATATTCGCGGATATGCATTTTCTAAGTCCGCGGGTACTACATTCTGTGGTGCTGTGTACATCTAAAAATGTAAAATCAAAATTAATAAATACCTTGATTTAAAATTGAAATTGGGGGAGGGGGGGTTACGTGTGAAAAGGTATTTTTTCTATCAGGATCAGAGGATTTTTTTCAGTTGGCAGGAGTTCAGTAAGTTGTTTTACTTATTGTTGTGTAAACAAACCTTGCAGACGATCACAGCAGAGTGAAGCTTTTATCAACGGAATATGAAGGATCTGATTACATCAACGCCAGTTATATACCAGTAATTTTTCATTTACTGTACATTTCAATACAATATACTTAAAATTTAAACAAAATTTTAAAAATCATGAATAATGAATGAATGGAATTAATGACGGTTTCGTTGTGTGTGTGTGTGTGTTTCTTTTTTCTTTTAAAGAATGTTCTGAAATTTAAGGGTCTCAGCTCTCAAAGAGAGTACATTGCTACACAAGGGCCTTTACCGTTCACTCGTGACGAGTTTTGGAGGATGATTTGGGAACAGAATGTCACTGTTGTTGTAATGCTCACTCGACTTGTTGAGAGAGGGCGTGTAAGTTTTGAATCTGTTATCTCCCTTTGTTTTTTATATGCATTTTATTCACAGCATAATGACTCTCTCTCTCTCTCTCTCTCTCTCTCTCTCTCTCTCTCTCTCTCTCTCTCTCTCTCTCTCTCTCTCTCTCTCTCTCTCTCGTAAAGACAAAGAAAATAATTGATTTTATGAGATTCAATGGTACCTTTTACGAAACTCAAAATGAATCTCAAAATAAAACCAACGTAAAAGTTAAATACCTTTACATCTTGTTCAAACCTTATCACAGAGGAAGTGTGATATATATTGGCCTGGAACTACACGGGAAACAGTACACTATGGAGACCTTGTGGTGGAAACTGAATCAGAATCCATTTTTCCTGACTACATCCTGCGGGTTATGTCTGTAAAACTAGTGAGTATGATATATATTTTGGATAAATAAAATGTTTTAATAAAGTGTTAAATCAGTCCCAGAGCAGTCCCTTAGCGGTACCAGCCGTCTCTGAAAGTAGTCCCAGCCGTTTTGGCGGGATTTATTAATCTAATGGGTATAGCTTACCCAGAAATAATATTACCAATAAGCAATATATATATTAAGGACATTTGAAATCGATTTTGAGTAGTATAAACAAGTCTTTACAATACAATGCGACGGTCATTTCTGAACAATTGAATATCGTATCTAGTAATAATATGAATATTTAAACTGATTATGTGGTACAGTGTATATCAATCGTTCAACCAAATAAATCAGTTTCTTAAATCAAATTATTATTGCTGATTTTCTACCAGAATTTACTTTTAATAGACCTTATAATTATAGAGCAAAGCATATTCCCATTTTATACTCTGATGGCATTTTTATTCATTACTGGGGCTTTTTAAAAAATCTTGTTAATTTTGCCAAACATTATTTTTCAGTCATATTTATATTTACTGACACGCCAATTTATTTATCGTTCTTTATTGGAATTGTTTAAGGGACTCCGACCCTCAGCCAGGAAGGACAACTCTTTAATTTATTATTTAATTCAAAAAGTCTTTAAATGAAGCTTGAAAATTAAATCTTTTCACGCAACAATTTTCATTATATGCTTCGCAATGTGCTTCAAGGTACTTTGAACTTCTCAGAAAGGTCTAATTAAAAGTAAACATTTCATCCCCAAAAAGCAATTTTAGATACTAATGTTTATTAGCATGATATGAAATTAGAAGTGATTTATGGAGCCTTGCAAAGAACCTTGAAGCACATTGAGAGGCATATAATGAAAATTGTTGTTTGAAAATTTGAATGAGCATTTATAAAGGTTTGAGGCGGTTGAACGTGTTTTCTGTGGATTCGGTCACAGAGCCTTTACTTTGAAATTGTAAGGAATTGATTGCTGCATGATGCATATCCCAACAATTTGTGCATTTCTACAGGGCGGCAGTAGAAAAACAGTGAAACAGTTCTGCTATTTAGCATGGCCTGATATGGGTATACCTGAAACATCTAAATCCATGCTAAAATTTACAAAAGAGGTTAGAAGTCATCTACCTCTACCTTCAGCAAATAGAGGACCTCTTGTTGTACACTGCAGGTAAAATTATTTATGAATCTAACTGATCCTTTTGCATGTACAAGTTTGAATAATCGGTTTTAATTTGCTCATAGTCATTTCTATATCTATATAATTTCCAAAAATTATTATTTATTGAAATAATGATTCTGGATTCTCACTGATATTTCTTTCTTTTTCTTTTTACTTTAGTCAGTTTTCAACTCAGAGTTTATCGTTTGAGAAACAAGAAAAAAATATTTCTGTGCCATCTACATGTATATACACTTGTATAATAATGGGAAAAAAAAATACAAAAAGTGAAAGATTATTGAATGCAGGAGAATTAACATAAATATCTAAACATTATGAAACTTTTTCTCAGTAAATTATATCCTAAAGTATAATTAAAACATTATAATAGAATATATGCGTTATATACTGTATTTGTAACTGTATTTGCATTCATTGATTTTAGCGCTGGGGTAGGACCTACTGGTACATTTATTGCAGTTGATTATTTGATGCAACACGTGACTTCCAGTGACGTTGTAGATATCTATCACTATGTAATGAAAATGCGAAACAATCGACCCAATATGGTTCAAACAGAGGTACATATAGTGATATTTTAAAGGTCTAAAGTATTAAATTTCTGTTAAATAAAAGCTAGTATATCTATTATAAAAATATTTTAATGAAAAGGTAAAGATAACAAAAAGTGAACGATCTCAAAACAAAGAGCTAGGTCCCCTTTATGTATAAAATGATCACATACTTATATCAATTAATTGACTTATATCCCCTGTCCCATTTCATACATTACAGTCAACATGTATTATGACAACCATCTGCAAAGAATAAATATATGAGCATTGCACTTTATCTGAAAATTATTCTAATCAGATCTTACATTATGTATTGGCATATTTTGGATTAGAAATTGTGCTTAATATAAAATATTGAAAAAAAAGTTCAACTTCTGGCCAATTTTGAAGAAATTAACACGATGTGGTAAAAATGACGCATTTGATGACGTCATAATACATTGCTTAGAGAGATGATAGCTTCATCTTCAAGAGATACAGTCACAAAGGGTCCAATAGATAAATACTGCATTGTTATTACTACTTTGCTACTTTGATGACTTTGTATCCTTAATTAGCAAAGTTCATATTTAAATATGAAGCCAGGTTTCTTGTTATATCAAATAATTACACAAAGACATTGAAACTAAGATCTTTTAAATCTTAGAAAAAGGTGCAAATCAAGTCAAAATTAGAAATACTTGGGATCCCCGCAAAAGGAAAAAAACTCGAGATAATGAACAATTGCTATAATATTATTTAATGAGAATATTGAAAAAAACGTTTTATAAACACTTCAAGGACCAGTACATCTTCATCCATGACTGCATCAGAGACTTCATCAATAGGAGTGACCATGACAGTGATGGTAAAAACATAGTGAAAGGAGACAATAATAAAAGAAATCTCAAAAGTAAGTTTGATTGAAGAGAGATTGATTTCAATGTTGTCAGGAGGAATGTAGAGATTTAAAGTATTGGGGTTTGGTGTAAGACATAGTTTTCTTTTTTTTTTTTTTTTTTTTTTTTTTTGTAATAATAAGTAGCAGACAAAACTTGTCTTTAACTCAATCATATTGTAAACATCGTTATACGAGTAAAGTAAACATTATTAGTATTATCATTTTAACTATTTGTTTCAATATCGTTCGGCAGGGTATAGTCACTCGCTCACTGGCACCTCGTCCAATTTCTGTTTTTTTTTTTTTTTTTTTTTTTTTTTTTGGAAGCTAGAGTTACTCTGCTTCAAATTTGTTTGTTTAATAGAATTTTGAGTTTGAATACTCTTTGTTTTCTATTATATATTTCATTGATGAATTTTTAAAGCATTGTGTAAAAAGTGCGGGAAAATATCTGTAATTCCTGACGTAATTACGAGAAATTGAAATCGATTTAACGGAAGCCATTCTTGCTAATTTTAAATATTTAATTTTTTCTTAATTACCTGTACTTCAAGAAATATCAATGGAGCGGCTGATTATTCTGCTTTGACCCCGAAACAGCACCCTATGCTATAATATTCAAATATCTCGATATTATCATAAAAAATATCATCACAAATGACAAATATGAAGGTAACAAACAGTATTCAATTGCAAGCTCTTGTAAACAATACAAAATTGGAGCAAAGCAAACACGGACCTCCCAAACATTAGCTGTGGAATTAGGTGCCATGTTCATGCGTTAGTAAGCATTCCCATGCCGACTGGTCGCACCAGCCGTGTACTCCTTGTCATGATACGGTAATAACGGGAAAATATGACGTCAAGTCAATGTGTAAATAATGGACTAACAATTATGAAAAACGTCAGTCAGCATTTGACGCAATGATGCACTATGTTTGCTGACTAGGTCATAGTATCGACAATAGAACTTACGAAATGATGATTTTAAACAAGACTGCTGATATTCTTATTTCATGATCTTGTTTGTCAAAAATTTACCTCGTTTTAGAACAAATATAGAGCATGCTACTGAGAATTGAATCAACGGAGAGATGTAAACTCCATATGCACGTGATAAATGTACCTGGTATATTGTTGCATAGGTAAGGGAAGTTGACGATTGAAAAGTCATCACGTTTGTCATAGAGCTTGGTTGTTGGAATACCATGAACGTCCTTTTCAAGTAAAATATTCAAATACATGTATGAAACAGAGTTGTCAGACTGTGTGGTATTTTTTATCTCAAGTTCACCGGGATATATAGAATCGACTTAAAAATGGAAATAACCATTGTGAAGTGACAATAGGTGGTTGATATTTCTAAATGTTGAAGGCCACAACAACTATTTTCTTCTTTCTGCTTAAAACATTTTGGACAAACTCATAAATTATTAACTTTTGAAGAGAACTTCAAGACAAAAAACTGTTGTGAAAAAAAATTAATTTTACATTGTTAAATACTACGTAATTGTGTTAAAAAGCTTTATGTTTCAACTATGAAATCACAATTGGCACAAAAAAACCTAAGCAATCGATATAAGATATATAAATTTAAATAAACCGACGAAGTACATTGTAAACATAGGCTGACAATCAACAGTTTTTAAAAACATGAAATAAACATTTGATAAGGATTACCGAGTTATCAAGTGTACTTCATCCTCCAGAACTTATGATATATTATGTGTGACGTCACCGACTAGTTAAACGTGTAGTGTGTGTGTGGGGGGGGGGGGGGGAGTGTATTAACACTTTTTACAATCTGTAAATATCAATATGAATTTTAGATATAAAAAAAAAATTCATACAAGATAATAAACCTCATCGATTAATTACACACATACAGGTTATTTTTATAATGCTTATTCATTCATTTTGTTTATTAATAAAGATTATGATATAATTAATCGTGTCAAATAATGACACTGTTTCCAGTAACCCCTAAATGTAAGTGTAAATAAATGACATTTTCTTTTCTTTATTTCCAGATATGTATTCCAACATGTAGGGAAATCATTATATTTTGTGCTGCACCGGTATAATGAAGAGATACAATTGAACACAATTATTTTATTACTGATTTAAGAAAGAATTTTCATGTAAAATACTTTTTATAATATGATTAATATTTTGTATGCATATTTTGAAGAGAAATAACATTATTTATCTTATGTCACGTATATGAAGATTCATGGTTATCTATGAACATACGTTTCAGGTAAATATTGAACTCCTTATAATATTATTAATTTACATAGGTATTTTAGGTCGTGGACGACCGAGTGAGTGAGTGTGACATACTAAGTGGGTATTATTCTTAAATAAACCGTGCTTTTTGAATTGCATTTTTTATTAGGTCTGTTGCTATCCGTTTTCGTCCGTCGTCGTGCGTTAACATTTGAACATTTTCAGCTTCTATGCAACCGCTGAACCAATTTCAACCAAATTTAGCACAAAGCATCTATGGGTGAAGGGGAACAAAAATTGTGAATTCCATGATCATTGCCCCCCCCCCCCTGGGGCCTGAGGGATGGGGCAAAAACCACTAAAATTAATGCAATCTTTGAAAATCTTCTTCTTTATTCCTGGACATCAAGCAGTCAAACTGTTTGCATGATTGTAATTAGCATTGAGTACTCTACCAAAATTGTGAAATTCATGACCCTGGGGTCAGGGGTTTTAGTGCTAGGGCGGGGCTAAATAAGTATACAGTGAAAATGCATTATTTCTTTGAAAATCTTCTTCTCTGTTCCTGGGTATCAAATAGACTAACTAAGTGCATAGTTATGATGAGCAAGAGTGCCTCTACCAAAATTGTGAATTTTATGGCCCCAGGGTCAGGGGTTCTGGTGTTAGGGCGGGGCTCTATTGATTATATGTTGAAAATACATGAATTCTTTGAAAATCTTCTTCTCTGCTCCTAGGTATTAAATAAACTAACTAAGTGCATATTCGTGATGAGCAAGAGTGCCTCTACCAAAATTGTGAACTTTATGGCCCCAGGGTCAGAGGTTCTGGTGTTAGGGTGGGGCTCTATTGATTATATAGTGAAAATACTTTAAATCTTTGAAAAATTTCTTCTCTGCTCCTGGGTATTAAGCCGATGAACTACCTATATAGTTATGATGAACAAGGGCCCTAATCCTCCAGAATTGTGAATTTCAAGGCCCCAGGGTCCGGGGTACCATAGAGGGTGGAGGCTGTACTCATATACTGAAAATGAATGAATTTTTTTAAACCTGCTCCTTGGTATTAATCAAATATTTTTGAAAAGCAAGGATGCCTTTTCAAAAATTGTGCAATGTGTGGATCTAGGCCTAAGGGTCAGGGGTTCATGTGTGGTAGGGGCACTACTGATTATTGCTGAATATTACTGATTAGTTGAAATGCAATTTTTGTTCCCCTACCCTGCCTATGGGTATTAAGTAACTAAGCAACTGCTAAGTATATAGTTATGATGATTAACGGTGCCTCTTTCAAAACTGTGAATGCCATAGCATCTGGCTTAAAACATGAATCAAATTCAATCACTGGAAAGTTGTTGCATAATGCTCAGGTGACCTGTAAGACCCATGGGCCTCTTGTATATTCTTAATATGGCATGATTGTGGTTGATCAAAAGTACTAATTATGCTAATTAGTATATGTGTTCGTAAATGTGTCTAGTTTTCATTGTTACATGTATTTTAGAACGTATAACAAATTTTACGTATTAAGAATATACATGTAGAAGTAGGAATAAATATTTAACAAAAAAGAAAAGCTGTGTTAATAATATTGATATGGAAGCATTCTCAAGATGAAGATTAAACTATGTTCAAACCATGAACTGCAAGGGAGATGTTATAGGACGTTCAGGAAGATATCGAGTTAGGTATTCAATAGATTTAATATAAATTGTAGTGGTGAACAGACTGAATTTGTGAAACTGGCTATCGTTTATATGGAAAATACCTTAAGGCTTTTTAAGCATGTGGTATTTTATTTCCTCATTTTAATTTTTGTTAGATTGTTTGGTATAATATTGAAAATCAAATAAATTCTGAAAATATTTTCAACCTTCAAAAGAGGGTAGCTAGGATATTCTTAAATATTCGAGAAATTTTAACTTCTACCAGCTTTTTATGTCCATGCTAAAACCGGATGCCATTCAATGGCTATTTTATGTTTAGACAAGTAATTTTTCTACTTTAAATTTTAAATAATCAAATTTTGATCCTCCCTCGTATCTTATTGTGTTTCAATTTACAAGAGACGTCAGTTTTCGTCAAACCAGGTCGAATAATTGTATGTCAAACTTATATTAACAACGAGTCAAAACAGGAAATTACAGACGTTCATATAGCTACTCATCTGCAATTCTTTTGAACAATCCATGAGAAAATAGTAGAAAACCAAATTTGTAGATTTTTTTAAAAGTCGTTGTATCTTATTGATATTTTGAAAGAGTCAGTGCCTAAACTAAATTTTTTTTTCCCAATTCATCATGTGTGCCACTTTTATGAGAGTATTGTAGAGACTATATAATGATTATGCATGTCACGAGATTGCACTCTTACATCTTGTTTTACGAGGGGTTATCAAAAAGTTCGTGGACTGAGGCTATAAAACTAGTACTATGTAGTCTGCGCTTTCAAAATTGATATGGAACATAAAGCAACACAAACTAAAGAAATGTTGAAAAATTTAGCCTGATATGTTCATTATTTGCCAAATTATTATAAAATGAAAACAACATTATATGATCACCTGGCGTCGTCACCTTTTACTTTCATGTTGTCTGACAACGTCATTGTTTTTCAATGTCCTCTTCTTATACCTCATACACTTTTTTGATGAGATTTCCTGGAGCTGAGCTAGGACTTTAACCCGCCTTGTTTATATGACTTTACAATGTCATGAATTGTGGCCTTCAATGAATATAACATTTCAGATGGATTAATACATTGGGAGAGATGCGCGCTTGATTGTGCCGGAATATTTTGCTTTTGGGATTTCAATATCTACAACACATGATCAACGTCATTTTTGACGGGATTGATTTTTCCCACTTTGACTGCAAATCGACATTAACTGTGTATTCCTTTTTTCTCTGAATCTATTTTGACATTAAAAGACAAGTACTTTGGATGCATTTTATTTCTCTGTAGCCAGTTTCAACATATTTTAGGTCTATACTATTTTTTCAGGGTCAAAACTTTATAGAATGTTGGAAACGGAAACCCCTCCCCCCTTTTGACGTCATTTTCAAGGCCTCATTTGTTTGGACATTCCGTGTAAAATTTACGATAAAATTTCATAGAACTTCCAGAATGAAGTGAAAATTTCATATTTTATAAAACAATTGTGTTCCGACACATACCTGAATTAACGGAATTATTGGATGTCAAATAATCATGTCAAATGAGTTTTTCTCAGTTACACATAGGTCGAAAAAACGTCGTTTTCGAGGTTGCGCCGCCTGGACATACCATTGCCTACAAAATCCTTACTAATTTATCAAAAAATAAAAATCAAGATTTGTGATTTATTCTTTTGATAGAAAAGATTATGCTAACTATATATTTCAAAATTCATAGATGTACCTTAAGCGGTTTTAATTTTATGGCGCTAGTCCACGAACTTTTTGATAACCCCTCGTATATTAGGATAATAATTTGAAACGCTCATATTTACCACTGTAAATATGTTTTAATGCAGGACCGCATTGAAAACTATCTGATTGCTAATTGTATAACCCTGGTTAGATAAAAAGATATTATTTATACATTGTGAGGTATTATGATCAAAAAATCATGTGAAGAATTTGTATTTAAATGGCAATGCTGAAATTCAATTTTCTATTTCCGGTAGCATTGACCAAATTATAAAATAGCATGAAATATACAGGCAGCAAAGGAAGCGTTTAAATCAACAAGCAAAAGAAACACAGTGTTTAATTAATTAATGTATGCTTGATACGAGATATACACGAATTTGTTTTTTATTATTCATTGCGATTTCAATTAAAACTTTACAAAAAGTGAAAAAAAGACTAAAACAAGGAAGAAATTCAGCATAGAATATATTGAAAATGGAGGAAACAGACTGACAACTGAAAAGAAAGATAAATTGCAAACAGACCGTCAGAAATTATATACAGGGGATTTATTAACATTTTTCAAATTAAATCTTTCTGTGCAATTTTGAAAAAGAAATCAAGCCGGAAGAAATAGCCCGAAAGAAAAAGAAAAGTTGTTGAAAAATTATGAAGTAGTTAAACCTTTCATTAATTGTTTCCGTGCAATCTTGATTTTCGTAAAAATAAAAAAATAAAAAAACATTCAAATTTTACTATTTTACCCATTTTTACAAGAAGGTTTATCAATGTAAATTTGAAGGAAAAAAACCCTCTTGAAAGATCTTTTTTTTTAAATTGGACCCAGAGGGTAGGTCATCAGAGAAACTTATTATTGCTAACAAATTGGGATTTTTTTATCCACCAAAAAGTATTGCTCTCCAAACTGAATAAGTGGTTGAAATAGTTTTAGTTTTTTGATTTGGTAGCCAAATTGTATAACCTGCATAGAGTTGATAAACACTCAAAATCGACTTTACCTCGTAATGGGAGATTCAGACACTATCGGGCAAATGAAGTCAACCCTTGCAGAAAATTAGTCCAGTTAAATGATGATGTATATTTATACGATATGTTTGATTAATATATATATCAAGATTTAATCGTGATAAACAAGCTGCTCAAAATGCAATGGACCAGAAAAGATTAAACCTATAAAATCGTTTCCATCAACCGATGATCTGATTATTCAATCAATTTGATTGATTGATAATTGTTTAACATTGAGTCAGAAGTATTTCAGCTAAAATATATGTATTCCAGATTTTAGAACCTTTGAAATGTTTGAAGCTTTCAAATGTATAAATGACCTCCAACAGCCTAAAGCTTTTCATATCAGAATTAATAATTTCCTCCTTCCTGGTTCTTTATCGTATTCCACATATGTTTTCCTTTCCGAAACTCCTTGTGTTGTTTGTAATTTGTAATATTAATGTTATACAATACTGTCAGTTTAACATTGGCTTTATCGAGTTTTGTTTCCGATATCAAAATGAACAGAAATGAAACATTTTCCCAATTTACAGAATTTGAAAAATATTAAGTTATGATAAATCCGAGCAATTATTGAAAAAGGTAATATTGCTGCATAATTAACTCAAGTAGCCCAAGATGATGTACTATTAATCATATTTTTGGAGTATATTTCCTTGAAATAATATATATAATTTAACAACATCCAATTACATGTATACATGATCATCTAATTCTAAAGTAAAACTTAAATAACGAGTATTTTTATCCTATTCTCTTTTTGAAATCTGAAAAAACTCATGGATAGATGAAGTATTATTGAAATTTTTGTTAACTTGGTTAAGGTAATTTCTGAAATTATAAAAGGATAAGGGTTTTATGCTGTTAATCTTTAATTTATCCGCCACAATCCCAATCCAAGTTTACATGGCAGGTGTTTGATAAAAAATACACTAGTAGTATTGTCTTAAACAAGTAACTGTTCTTTCCTTCGCGTTATATTGATAATCATAAGATAAATATTTTCTGCGATAAGTTTTTTTCTTTACGAACGAAAAAAAAAACGTTTAGTCGACAAAAAATTAAGAAAATGCATATTGCATTTTTAAGCATGAATTAGTATAAGATAATGTGTATACATTTCATTTTTTTATCTTAGTAAATTTAGGAATAAGATGCTACATGTATGAACATGGGACAGTTATCAATCTTAAACTTAAAGAAGCTGGGTGGTCGTGGCCATTTTTTAGACTATTTTGATCTCCATTAAAAGAAGAGCTCCATATAAAGATATAATAAAATGGTCAAATTTTAAAGCTAAAATTTGTGAAATTTTTCTTTGCCAAATGATAGTTGACAGCTTAAGATATCATATCCCTAAATTTGAGTTAAATCTGGTGGTTAATTAAAAATTAATTAGTTGACCCACTAGCCTCCTTAACGAAACACACCCCTAAATGGTCAAAGTACGGGGGTATAAATTGTCTATCGATTGGAAATGTGATATATATTACGTTATCTTCAATAGCAGGAAGTAAATTTATGAATCAATCCGTATGTAAATATCTGTGTTGTCAAGAAGTCCGCAGATATTACTAACTGGTTATCTATACCCCCGCATTGTGACTGTAGTTTAAGTACGCTTTTTTGACTACTAGCTGGGGCCTTTTATATCTTAAAGAAATATCTAATATATCAAATAAACTTCCTTAAAATAATTGAAATGCTGTATGATTAACCCGTCATCCTACATTACACATGCATAAACTCTTTCAATATCATATTTATTAGTATCCATTGTCAAAAAGTGTCTTTAGAGTAGAGTAAGATAAACTAAAATTTAATGATATGATATGAAAAATGTTTTCACACATGCACTTTGAATTTAAATCTATATACACAATACGATTGTCGACTCTTATCTCGTATTCATATCTCCAAACATGTACTGATAAAAACAACCCTACTCAGGAAATGGCGTCTACACATTATGAAATAAAGAAATGTTATTCTTAATTGGAAAGGAGGCTATATATGTGCAATTTCTTTAATAGGCATCGTGCTATGGAAGGGAAATATTAGAGTTACTTGAAGTGTTTGAAGCGTTCTCTTCTCCGCCGCCCTTTAGTACAACAAAGAGGAAGTTAGTACGACAGCAGTGGCACCGCCATTTATAAACATGGGTACATTCATGTGTGAAGCTTTATCATTGGTAAGTTTAGTTATGATTTCAAAAGAAGTTAAAAGGTATAAATTATAACCAAAATCTTTGTATTCAGATAATTTTAAGTTTGATTATTGCAAATTTTACATTATACATTAAAATTTGTAACTTATTTTAAGGAGCAACATTATTGACTATGAATACTTATTGGTAAAACATAATTGTCTTCCTGTCGCACCAAATTTTTTTTCTGTGCTACAATCTATAGTATTGACAAAAATGTTTTTTAAAAAAACTTATTTGTACATGTATTCCATACATTTTTCATGAAACACAATAAGAAAAGGAGATTGCTCATAATTGCTGAAATAGATTTTTGGATTAACGTTTTCGAAGAGGCTGTGCTAATTGATGGTACTAAAATGTTATCCCCCGTTCACACATAGACGCCGCTTCTACTACGATCGAAGCGTGGCCAAAAGCGTGGCCTATCGTGACAAATCGCAAGAGAAACGTCGAGGGTCGTCATAAGCTTAGTATGATCGCAGTAGGGTCTTCATGATCGGAGAGCTCTACGCTCTCACCACGCTTATTTTGAACATGTTCAAAACAAGCGTAGCGGGATCGTGGCAAACAAGAATCGGGATTGAATCGTAACAAGAGCGTAGTAGATGCGCCGTAATCGTGCAAGCAGCGCGGAAGCATCGTAGAGAGATCTTCATGATCGTAATAAAAGTGCCGTAAGAGCGTAGGAACTTACCAAGCACTCATACAACCCTCCCTCTACGTTTGTACTACGTTCTCACTACGATCGCTCTACTTCCTGAAGATCCTACGAAGACCTACAATGACCTTACGCCGATCATATCACGACCTATCAGACAAGAGTTTGTTCTTATAGCGCTGATATCTGACCAATCATCATCTGTTCACTACGTGTAAAGGGTGACACTATACTTGATGATCATTTACAATTTAGCATTTTACATCTTGTTACAGGTAGAACTTGAATGTGTATACAGGACACATCACACTTCCCGGCTGTGCATACATTCTCCCTTCACCAATAGTGTCATCAGGGTTTCATCAACACTGCACTATTTTAAGAAAATATAAATTTATTTTTATAAATGAAATTTCAAATACAAAATATATACAAGTGTTTATCTATTAATTCATAAATGTTTACCTGTGACTTTTATCAGCCTCATTAACAGCTTGAAATACAAATTGTCGCCCACGGGAATCTGTACTAATTATAAATGTGTCTTTTGTCATCCATCGTAAATTTTACCTTCCCCTGCGACACATGAAGAACATAATATCGAACCAAACTTTCATTTGCAAACCACATGGTGTATTGATGTTAAATACCACACTGTCAGAGTTGTAAACCTTTTTTAGGTCTTAAGAAAGGTTTGTGAATGACAGAGCCATAGCCCATCTTTTTCATGTTCATAATTTTTGCCTTGAACAGGTCCAGTCCAAAGACTATTTCTACCTACGTAGCTATTAATAGCTACGTAGGTATTTAAACCTACCCAAAGTAGCTAATTTTACCTACTCTTTGTATTATCTGCATTTTGTAACCAAGTGCAGGAACGGCGGAACATCGTGAGTTCCAAATTTCTTGATACAGTCAAAAAAATGATTACTTCGTACATTATCAATTTTGCATAGAAACTAATCTTCAATTGCCGATTCAGGAAGTAATCATTTTTTGACCAAAATTGTGTTGTATTCATCATCGGTGTGATTATATCAAAAAACATGGTATTTACCATGTTGCGCCGTTTGGTCTTTTGACCACAAAATGCAGAAATACAAAAAGTTGGTAAAAATAGCTACTTTGGGTAGGTTTAAATACCTACGTAGCTATTAATAGCTACGTAGGTAGAAATAGTCTTTGGACTGGAGCTGTTGAATACTTTTTTACAATCGTTAAATTCAGGATCATTTATATCAATTTTGCATGTTTCTGTCAAGTATTTAATACTTTGAAGTGAAGGTACTGTTATGGG